>NC_047661.1:99982268-100089768 GCF_011762505.2 Arvicanthis niloticus
TACCCCGACTGAGCTACCAGCTGAGAGAGGTGCACAGGCCACAGCCACACCCGATTTTCTTCACAGCATAACATGTTGAGCAAGAATATAGTTCCAGACCATGTGACACTGAGTCATCATGACACTGACAGGCATCAGGAGGGAGTGTTCTGTAAGATCATTACAGCTGGTCCCCAGGCAGATACGTCCCTACTATGATTTACTAGCCATAATCCACAATTTCTAGGGAAATTGTCTTCCTCTTCTAGCTATCTCAAGGTGCTGTTCTGATAGAGGAAATAGACTACCCTCCCCTCACACACAGACCAGCTTTAAATTGTCACATTAGTATCTACCAGGTTATTTAACCATCAAAACAATTACATGCTTTTCTTTGGAAAAGTAAACCTGATACTTACTAAGAGTCAAAAGGTTGTCACCAGGAAGTTAGAATTATTAATGGCTGAGGGATTATCAAAGAGAAATCAAACAGAGTGGAAAAGAGCAGTGGGAGCTGGGAGCAGCAGCAGGGAGCAGTGCCAGCCACAGTGAGGACGAGCAGAAGATGGGCAGTCTGTATTTATGAGCAAGGCATCCCTGAAACAATGCATGCGATAGGCTGATGGTCTCCAGAAACTGTGATTGCTGCCTTATAGGCAAAAAGGCCTTTGTGTTAGAAGATCACAGGAGGAAAGAATTATTCTGGGTTGTTTGGGTAGAGCTTCTGTATGCAATTACAAATATCGTTATAAAAGGCAGAAGGAGATTTCATACAGACAGAAGACAATGTAGTCATAGAACAAATATTAGAGTGATGTAGCCACAAACCAAGGAGTGCTGGCGGTCAAGAGGGGCTGGAAGAGACAAGGAAGGATCATGGAAAGTTAGAACCCCCCTAAGACATGTTCTTAGTGGCCAACTTCCCCCCACTAGGCAGGAAGTTCACTGCTTCCCAATAACCTATTCAAATTTTGAATCTATCAATAGGCAAGGACTATTCATTAAACCAGAGTTTTTGTGATATGATCCTCCCTAGAAACATCCTCAAAGACATTCCTAAAGTTGTGCTTGCCTGTCTTCCAGGTATTTTGTGCTGATTGGTGTTTGTCAAGTTGACACGAGGTAGAGTTATCTGGAGAGACTCCCTTACAGTCTCCAGAGCAGCAGTTTTCAACGGGTCACAACGGGTCACAATCTCTTTGGGGGTTGAATATCAGGTATCCTATGCACCAATATTTACATTATGATTTATAATTATGACTGATAACAATAGCAAAATCACAGCTATGATGTAGCAACAAAATATTGTTAAAGTTGAGGGTCACCACAACATGAGGAACCGGATTAAAGGGTCACGGCATTAGGAAGGTTGCCAATTTTTTGACTGTTAATCCTGTCAATTTGATTGAGTTAAATATTGTTTTTAGGATTTCTATTGCAGTCCTAAAACAGCATGACCAAAAGCACTTGGGGAGAAAAGGGTTTATGTCATCTTATAACTCTCAGATCACATTCCATCAGGAACTTAAGGCAGGGGCCTGGAAGCAGGAACTGAAGCAGAAGCCATGGAGGCATGTTGCTTACTGGCTTGCTACTCATGTCTTGCCCAGCTTGCTTTCTTATACAACACAGGAGTATCTGCCCAAGGGTGGCCGTGCCCTTCCTCATCCATCTTCAATTAAGAAAATGCCCCACAGGCAATCTGGAGGGAACAGTTCCACAACCGAGGTTCTTTCTTCCAGATAACCCTACCTTGTGTGAAGTTGACAAACACCAATCAGCACAAAACACCTAGGAGGCAGGAAAGCACACCTCCAGGAATGTCTTTGAGGGTGTTTCCAGGGAGGATCATATCACGAGGACTCTGGGTTAATGAATGGTTTTACCTACTGATAGATTCAAATTTTGTATAGGTCATTGGGAGGCAGTGGAACTTCCTGCCTAACGGGAAGAATTTGGTCACTAGGGACATGTCTTTGAGGACCTCAGTTTTTTCCATGATCCTTTTTCATTGCCAAGTTCTCTGCTTCTCACCCACTACAAGGTGAAGAGGCTCATCCACCACATATTCTCATCACCACGATGTTCTGTGCTAGCACATGGGCCATGAAACCATCTGAAACCATGAACCAAAACAAAAATAAATCCTTCTTCGTTTCCCATCATTTGTGTCAGACATCACAGCTAATAAGGAAGGGAAACAGGAAAGGAGACATTTAGGGGTCTGTTCACTCTGGAGACATTGGACTCTGGGTTCAGAGAAGCAGACATTTCCATCCTCTTGGGGGTGAGTATCTTCTAATTAACTCCCGTCTTGGCTCTCAGCAAGGACCAGAGGCACTTGGTGGGACATCACTCCTGTCAGGAAGATGAGGATGGAGTTGAAAGTGGTCTCCAAGATCATAGTGATAAAAGGCCTAGAGATATAAAGCAGTGTGCCATGTGCAAGATGAAAGCTTAGCATCATGCCAAAGGGTTTATATTTTATCCCGAAAGCAGTGGAAAAGTACAGAAAAGTTTTAAACAGGGAACTCCAAGGTTCGCTTCATAGTTGGGAAAGGCAACTCTAACAGCAGTGCAAATCAGATTGAAGGGAAAAGGCAAGAAGCAGAGAAACTCACTAGTAAGCTATTTCGATAGAGCTGGTGAATGCAAATGAGACCCTAAAGTAATTTGGTGGTGATGGAGCATGGGGGAGGCGATGTTGAGAGGTAATTAGGAGAGTTGGTCAACCACATGGGATGATACCAAAGACTGAGAATATGATGATATAATACTACTATTCTAGAGAGGAAATGTAAGAGAAGGGTCTCAGGAAAGCTGAGGGTTACCCTCACAGTATGCTGGGAACAGATACCACAGCCTGTATTACTGAACAATAAACACTGTTTCTAGAACCTATATATAGCAGTATCTATTCTAATAAGAATGGAGTATGCCAATGTGTACATTTGTTTAGTCTGTTACCCTATTCAAAGACATGTTTCAGGTGTATCTAATGGTTAGAAACAGTGTCAGATGTGTATACTCTAGCTGCAAGGGAAGCCGGAAAATCAGTACCTAGACTATTTCCAATTCTTACCTAAAGTCTTAAGGTAGAGAAGTCTTCAATGTAAGGCTGACTGAATGGGCTGGCCAACTACAAATTCCACTAAGAATATGAAGAGTTAAGATAAAAAGAAGACCAAGCCCAGAGTCCTGAGGGAAAACTTACTTAAGGGACAGAAAGAGTCGATGAACAAACACTACTAGAAACGAAGATTCAGAATAGTATAGAGTACATGAGGAGAAAAGATTGAGCAGGACTGAAGAGCCACTGGATGGAACCGCGTGAAGTGGGGCGTGGCCTGTGGGAGGGCATTTGTAAAGTCAAGTGAGGGTGCTTAGGAGTGTGGAGTGGTGCTAAAGAAGACAGAGGAGAGACTCTTCCAAGACGTTTGACTGTGGAGGGACAAAGGAAAAGAAAGTCGAAACTAAGGCGTGGCAGAGAGTGGGAGGGTGTGCACTTGAGTTTTTGAGCCTGGAGCACCTTGATTACGTGCTGGGCCAACCCAGTGTTCCCTAAACGTGCCCACGGGCTGTTGGGAGAACAAATTTAGCAATGGCCTCTCCCTTTCTGTTGCCCCAAAAGAAGTTGCTCTGTTCAGCAAAAGGTATTAGTGTTCCTTTTAAGGTCCTAAACTCCCTATGAATCTGCTACTTTAGGGATTAAAAACATAGCCTCAGCTTTACTTATAGTGTTTGCAAACATTCACTGTAAAAGACATCCAGGAAGGGTGGAGGCAGGAAACTTGACTTGAGCCCAACCTTGTAGCACCCCAGCCTGGTGCATCTCTACCAGATCGCAGACAGAAATGGCATCCAGACCAGATTGTTGAGTGACTGCTGCTGTCAGCTCTCTTCTGTATCATCCTTGACACAGCAAACAGGATATTCTCAGTATCTTCCCATTGACATGCTTACAGGATCAATGGCTGATGTACAATCAGCCACTTTCCCTAGACAGAGCACAGGAAAAGTGTCAGATCTCTATTTGTCTGTGTTGCAGTCCTTTTTACTCCAAAGATGTCTAACGATTAGATGCATAGGCGCTATATATGAAATCGTAAAAGCTTCCATCTTCTGAAAAACTCTCATCGCTTCTCCTTGTATTTTCATCTCTGCCAGGAACATTAAACTTACTTTTCAAGTAGGCAAGTTACCAAATAAGTGGGACAAGACTAGAAGATTCCTCACTACCAGAACCACCACAGTTTTCAATGTTTGGGAGAGACGAGGGATGTCCGGGGCACTTTCTCCTGAGAGGTGTCCAGGAGAAAATAGGTGGTAGGTGGGTTAGAAAGAGAGCTAAACATCTCAGTCACCCAGCTGTGTACGTGTGGATGCTACACAATAATTTTAGAATGTCATTCTCCATTGACTGTTCACTATCTTTTGAGACAGGGTCTACCATTGGTCTAAGTAGGCGAGGCTGGCCAGCCAGTGAGCTCTGGACTCGCCTATCTCTGCCTCCTCATGTTGGAATTATAAGCCCACACAACCATGCCCCGCTTTGTTTGTTTTGTTTTTTAACGTGGGTTCTGAGCATCGAGCCCACGTCTTGCCCAAGCACTTTACAGACTAAGCTTTCTCGCCAGCCCTCTATCACCCACTGGTAATCCACTTAACGCGTTTCAGTTCAAAAATTGACTATTTGGTAGAATCTGCATAACCATAAGACTATATGACAAAATATTTCTTGAAGCAAATGATCAGGGGGCCACCTTGCTGCCCTCACAGATGCTGTTGAAAGGGGCTCTACCTATTTGTTGAAGGGTAAAATTATCCATCATCAAATTTTCTAACTCCTCGGAGATGGGCAGAGGCTGACTCAAAATGGCTTCTGCACTGTGGAGCTGGCAGCAGCCCTCTTTCCCCTCTACTAGCAGCTTCATCACAGGGCCAGAGAGTTGCTTGAAGGACCTGCTTCTACCCTGCCTGGCAGGCCCTACCCAGGTGACTTTTCACCCCCCTGGTTACTGAGAAGGGTCTGTTTGTTTGTGGACCTCTGACCCTCAGAGATCCCAGAATCCAAACAAGGGTATAGCTACTGGGCAGGGCAGGCATGTATGTGCCTGATTTCTAGCTAAGGTTCCCTGGAGATAATTAAGTTAAATGCCTTTGAGTCTTGGCCAAACTCACGGTATAACTAGGCAAGGCCTTGAGGAGGAAAGAGAAACTATAGTTTGGGCAAAGTTGTTCATTTGCTGCTTTTTTGTTGTTTTTTTTTGTTTTCCTTCAGACACTATGCAGCTTGC
Source organism: Arvicanthis niloticus (assembly GCF_011762505.2). Lineage (NCBI taxonomy): Eukaryota > Metazoa > Chordata > Mammalia > Rodentia > Muridae > Arvicanthis > Arvicanthis niloticus. Next base: position 99,987,545 of record NC_047661.1, read on the forward strand.
TTCTGAGGAGGTTTCCTTAAAGACAGACAGGAAATGCACTGCAGGATGCAATAAACCAGTCAGACAGGGGGTGTACAGGACAGTGAAACAGGGAAGGCAGGACAAAGGGTTCTGGTAGCCTCAGGCTTGGTACTCTTTATGGTTACCAATGTAATTGGGGAAAGTAAGGTGCTTTGAGAAGTATCCAAGGAGGAGCCTAGAGGGAAGACCCAGGCTGTTCCTGGATGCCTCAGAGAGGCTCTTTTCAAACCCAGCTTACCTCTGACTCTGAATGCTGCTGTGGTCTGTGTGTGTGTGTGTGTGTGTGTGTGTGTGTGTGTGTGTGTAAGAGTCATCTTCTTTAGAGTCTGCTGCAGGAAATTGCTTCAAGTGTTGTGATTTGAGAGGCCCAAGGAAGCTCTTAGAACCCCCCTTATTTATTTTATGTATTGTGTTTTTCCTGCATGTGTGTATGTGCACCATATGCATGTCTGGTAAGATCACAGGAGAGCATCCGGTCTCCTGGAACAGGAGTTACAGATGGCGTGAGCCACCATGTGGGTGCTGGGAATGGAACCCAACTCCTTTATAAGAGCATCAGGTGCTCTCAATAACCACAAAAATATCTCTACAGCTTTTCCGATCCTCTCTTGAACTACTTATTAGCAGTGTAGAAGGCTCCAGAGGAAGAAGCACCACATCATTCCCAAGGCAGGAGCCCCCTGAGGTAGATTTGTAAGAATCTTAGAATGTGTCCCTTGGGAGAAAACCAGTGCTAATCAGGACAGCTCACCAAGTGCATCTTACCTGGGGCTGACACTGGGAAGGGGCTCTAACAGGAGGAAATGATTTCAGTGCTAAGTTTTAATATGCCAGAGACCAACTTCATGCCCTAAATCTTAGCTTTTTAAAGCTAGAAGGAGGAGCTAATGCAGTTGCAATAATAAGGGAAAAATCTTAGATAACTGTCACATACAATATGGATGGTGGAAGCCATTTTTCCTAGCTCCTACCCTTCAGGCTACAAGCCTATGTACTTGTCCCATTACCTTACCTGCCACCACCTGTCACCCCATACTATCACACCCTCCCCCCATGCCTGTCTTAAGTGTTCTTTTTACGTGACATTATATTCTTGGCATCATTAAATTTTAACCCTCCGTTCACAATGTAGACAACAGTAATGTAGACAGAGAGATGACAGGCCCATGGGCCAATGGGTAATCTTTATACAAAGAGGCACACTAAGTAAATATCTGTTCGCTTGATAGCAAATGATGAGGTCAGTGTACCTAGAAGTAACTCAGGGAGAATGGGTTGTCTGTTTGAATGAGTATTCTCAGCAAAGTCCCACATCACTTTCTAAACAAAGGAGTTAGCCTGGGAAAACAACACCTGTTTGAGCCAAAGTAGTCAAGTGCCTCAAGGCAAAGCTGTGAGAGAGTTTTCTATAAAGGTGCACCTTTCAGCAGTGAAGAAGGCTTATTGAACAAGGTTAAATGAGTATATCTCATGCATCTTCCACTACAGAAAGTCAGGAACTTGAGACTGAGCATAGTCTTGTCACAGAGAGGAATACATACCACAGAAGCTGGCCATTCCAGCAGAAGAACTGGACGAGGCCATCAATGTAGTGCTGTTTGACTCTGAGTTTCTATGCATTTGTGAGTGGAAAGAGAAGCCTTTAGTAGGAGATAGACGGTGTTGGGTGTTACGGGAAAATCAGAACGGGGTACTTGAAGCACACTGCAAGGTTGCAGAAGGCAATCTAGCTAGTTTCAGCTGCCAAGTTGACTGATACACAGTCTAGAGTTATCCAAGAGAAAAGTCTTAACTGAGAGTGGCCTAGGTCAGAGTGGACTGATGAACTGATGACGTGTGTGTGGGGGGGGATTGTCTTGATTGTTAATGATGTAGGAGGGCCCAGCTCATTGTATGTGGTACCATTCACCATGGTGGTCCTTGGCTATATAAGCATGTTAGCTGAGTATCAGCCAGCCAGCCAGGAATGCCCTTGGTGCCTGCTCTATTTATTTGACCATGAAGTCAATTCCTAGATTGGAAGTAAGGCTGTGTGGCAAACAAGCCTGCCTCCACGTTCCTGCCTGGAGTTCTGCGATGACTTTCCTCAGTGATGGCCTGTCACCTCAAACGTAAGCTGGGAAAAAAAAAACTTTCACCTACAAGATGCTTTTAGTCACAGTATTTTATCATAGCAAAGAAAGGAGCTAGAATAGAGTCTTCATTCATTTTATGTTATACCGATAACCAAAGCCAGATAATTTACATTGAGTGGAAGATGGGAGGGACAGGATGGTGCCCATCTGTCAACTCAGCACTGCAGAGGCCAGCGCAGGAGGATCACAAGTTCAAGACCAGCCTGGCTACATAACAAGACTATATTACAGACAAAAATCCAAAAAGATAGTTTATTTGGCTTATGGCCCTGAAAAATGGGCAGTCCAAGAGTATGACCTACATAGAACATCCAGTGAACGCTTTATTGTTGCTTATAACTCAGCAGGGCATCACATGGCAAAACAGATCACCTTATGTCCCTTCTTCTTTTTTTAAATACCTATTTATTTTATGTGTATGAGTACACTGTGGCTGCCTTCAGACACAACAGAAGAGGGCATTAGATCCCATTACAGATGGTTGTGAGCCACCATGTGGTTGCTGGGAATTGAACTTAGAACCTCTGGAAGAGCAGTCAGTGCTCTTAACCACTGAGCCATCTCCAGACCCCTTATATCTCTTCTTAAAAAGCCACTAATGCCATTACAGGAGCCCATCCAATGTTAATTACTTCTCAAAGGCTCCACCTCCAAATACCATTAGTATATGAATATGGAAATTGTATTTCCAACACATGAACCCAGACTCTTGCTAGGCAAGGGCAGGCTCTGCCACTGAGCTACATTCACAGGTGACTCTTGAGGCTATATAGCAGAAACTACCCCAGAACCAGTTAGTCCGAGAGCCCCTAAGGTGGCTGCCACAGTTTATTGTCTTCTATCCATTTTCCACACAATCTACCCCTACACTGATTTACACCTGGATCATAGCAGTAGAGCAGAGTGGAGGGAGAGTAGACATGACCGATGGCCTGGTGGACAGTCTATCAGATCATCCTGAGGGAGGACAGCCCTCTTCTTTAAGGATGCGCAAGTATCTGTGGAGAGACCAATTTAGAGATGAGCTGAGGGTCCCTGACATCAGTTTCCCCACAAAGTGAGCAAGTCCTTGTGGGAACAGATGCAGATGGCTGCAGCTCTAGCCGATGGGTTTCATCACCCTCGTGAGCCAGAACCAAATTCCTGACGGCGGACACCGTGAGGGAGAATAGACTATTACAGCTTTCAGCCAGTGAGTTTTGAAGTTATTTACCTTTGTACCCAGAAATAGTGAAGCTAGCACTCGAGTTAAGAACATGGGCCTTCTAACAGCCAATCCAGAAATCCTTTAACTTTTTTTTTTTCAATTTATCACTATCCTAAACATTTTAAATGTTTTATGTGTGTATTCATATGTGAAGTTGGGTACACGTTTGTGTGCACATGCCACATGTGCCAGAGGACACCTTGGGCATCATTCTTAGAAACCATCTACTTTAGTTTTTTTTAAAAAACCATTTCACTGGCATAGAGCTTACCAAGTAGGCAAGACCAGGGGAGTCAGCAAGCTCTCAGAACCCTCCTGTCGCCCAACTGCTGGGGCCACAAGTAGGTGTTTCCACGATCAGCGTTTTTAACACATGTTCTGAGAGACGGATTTAAATCCTGTCTTAACTAAGGTACTAAACAGACACCATGACCAAGGCAAGTCTTATGAGGTAAACATTTAATTGGGGCTTACAGGTTCAGAGGTTCAGTCCATTGTCATCAAGGTGGGAACATGGCAGCATCCAGGCAGGCATGGTGCAGGAGGAGCTGAGAGTTCTACATCTTCATCTGAAGGCTGCTAGGAGAATACTGACTTCCAGGCAGCTAGGATGAGAGTCTTATAGCCTACACTCACAGTGACACACCTATTCCAACAGGGCCACACCTTCTAATAGTGCCACTCCCTGGGCCGAGCATATACAAACTATCCAGCCCCTCGGCATGCACAGTAAGACCGTTACTGACCGAGCTATCTCCCCAGTCTCCTAAAAAGTTCTTAACTACAGAAGTGATTAACTTTATTAATATTATATAAGGAAATGTAACATTATGTGATTTAATAAAAATACATTATATGTTTTAAAAAGGATGAATGATTAGGAAAGATGTTTGCAAAGTTATGCAGATTATTCATTTTCTCTCCAAGTCTCGATATGAAGGAGGTGGCATTTCATGGTATCCCTTCAATTACATTCTTTATATGGTGGCATTTTGGCAAGAGAGTTTCTTTCCTATGTGGTAGCATTTCTGAAATAGCTGTATGTGGGTTTTATTTGTTTGTTTTCTAAATAGTAGGCTTACAAAAACTCCCTTGTTTCAACTTGTAAAACAGCATACTTCAGCAGAAATCCACAGTTCCTGTCAGTGTTTGAATGCAAGGGGCTTAGCGCCAGGGAGTGTGTTCTCAGATCCGTTTAGCTTAGGCAAGGACAAAGACAGACATGGAATCTGTGTGGGTAATAAACTGCCTCTCATAGGTGTGAATTCCATTTTGAACAGACCCAGATGCTCTAGTGAATTAGAGATGATAGAACCTGGCAGATGATGGGAGACAAAGCTGAGTCCCCCGGGAGTATTGGTTTCAATCACAGGCCACACAAGCAACACTTAACTGAGATTTGGGGGATTATTAGGAACCATTAGCACTCTGTCTAAAGCCTAAAACTGCAGCCTCTGCCTTCTTCCTAGGCTCCACCCTGATCTTGATAGTTACTCCGGCAACTCTGCTGAATTTCTCTCAGAAGAGCCCAGGGGATGACAGAGAATAAGCCACAGTCCAGCAAGTGCGATGTCCCTCACTCAGGCTCTTCTCGTCACTGAAATCTTTAAGCTGCCACATTGGTCTTTCAGAGAGATGTCTTCATTGGCACGTGCCGCATCAATCACACCCTCACAGTTGGTACCCTGTGTAAACCAAAAGGACAATAAATGGTCAGAAATGCTGGTAAGAGGTACTGACTCGGCACTTCTCCAGTCTTCTCCCTAGACCACCATATACCAATGTGGTTCGGAGAGATACCCAGGCTCCAATTCAAATCTGGACTCTATCACTTAATATCTGTATCAGCTCAACAAGTTAGTTTTAAAATCTGCCCATCGGCATCTCTTAGAGTGCTAGTTCTCAACCTTCCCAGTGATGGGACTATTTAATACAGTTCCTCATGTTACGGTGACCACCCCAACCATAAAATTATTTTTATTGCTACTTCATAACTATAATCTTGTGACTGTTATGAATCGTAATGTAAATGTTTGATATGGAGTGTATTTGATATGGGAACCCTCTGAAAGGGTCATTCAATTCCCAAAGGTGTTGTGACCCACAGGTGGAGTCCCACTGCCTTAGAGTATACTTGTGAGGACTACCTTTAAGAATAAGACAGTAGCAACCTGTTGTTGTACACTTGCTGTTTGCTAGGCATTGGGCTTTGATTTAGTTAATACCACCTTATGAAGTAGACACTTTAATCGTCTTTCTATTGATAAAAACAACCCAGGCACAGAAAGGTAGATAGTCATGGAGTTAACAGGTGTCAGAGTCGTCCTTCAAGTCTACGTGGTCCAACCCAAGTCTATGATCTTATGATGTACTGCCCTGTCTCCATAGAAACATCAGATACTGTTAATAATATGGTGACTTATAGTAAATATGTTCTTTCCAAACTACAAGCCAAACTCTCAATGTGGACATGGCTGTCACTGGGATGCTAGGGCCTACCAGTTAGAACTGCCTCCAGTTCCCACCTCTTGAACTACATAACTGAGTCCTGTGACATATTTCCTGAAGGGCCTGGCAAACTTGGGTGCTGGGTGCTTGATGTCAGCCAAGCAAGGACTACAGAGTGAAGACAGGCAGGCCTCGAGTAGCTGTTATCCAGCCAGCCAGAGGCAGAGGATGTGGAAGTCAGCGAGCACACGGCTGGAAACACAGCCAGCACGCCAGGGGTAATTCCTGACTTCCTATTAGAAATAACCAAAAAAGCAGGCTATGCTGATTTTCCCATTGGCTTCTTGGCTTTGTCTGCTGGTCCCTCCTGCCTATGGCCTAAGATAGCAAAGGCATTAGGCCAGGACACTGGACTGGAACAAAAAGGGTGGGAAAGGCTATCCCCTTCCTGACCTTTGCTCTACTTAGCTGCCAGTCCTGTGGAAATCCAATCAGGGTTCGGGGACTGGAAGAGGATGAGCCCAGAGTATGGGGAAAGGAAAGGGTTGAGCAAGAAGACAAAGGTAGGAAATTAACACTGAGTGGGCAGATCAGATCAACCCAGGGACACCTTCTGATTGGGGTCCCCTGAACCTTGATGGAAACCCCAGGTCTTCCCTACAGCCCATTAACAAGCTCATATTTGGGTGAGGACTCACCCACAGTAGACTGGTGGAGAGGTGGGAGAGGGAGACGCTGTTCCCTATGAGATTAAACTGGATGGCCAAGCTTGTGGCGAGAAGGCTCCATCACCACAATAGGCCCCTGGGCTTTGTGCTGTTTATACCTGTCTGGACAAAAGAACATCCCTTTGGACATGCTGACTGTCCTGGTCTAGTGTACCCCATTTGTGGCTCTTTGCCAGCATGTGGTAGTGGGTTGAACAGTCATCAAGGTGTCTACATACCTGCCTGGGTGACCTGATTTCTCCAATGGCAATGATTCCTAGTGTTACCTCTTGTGTCTCTGTCACAAAGGTCCTCGAGGCTGGCATTGTACTATGTACTATGTACTATGTACTATGTACTATGTACTATGTACTACGTTCATACATTAGACACATCCTATTCCCTTTGGACAGGGACAAGGACAGGATTTACAGAACTGGGTGTCCAGTCTCTAGGCCCTTGGTTCAGAAGTTACTAAGAGCTGCAAGGTGGTAACGGTATCGCTTTAAACCAGTTGTAGAGTCCTTCTGAGCTCAGGGGCTTACGCCTGTTACAGCTTACCACAAACCGATGGAGCTGGCTCTGCCATGGGCTCAGAGAGGTCCATGTTCCATAGGCAAGGTTAACTGGGTCAGAGATATTACACAGTGTACCTTTTAAGTCATTTTTAATCTTTGAATATTAAAATATTGCATCACGAGATCCAATTATCAAGATTTTAACAAGTCATTACAGGATTTATAAAACTACAGAAGACCTTATCTTTGGGCAATCAGAATATCTAGGTGCTTATGTATTAACTTCTCCCCTTCCCGGGTGCCAGTGATTTCATCTCCCAACTCCACTAAGGCCGAATGTACCCTTCTAACTGGAGCAAAGATCACTTGACCTTTGCATGAAGCCAGGCTACCCAGAGAAGATAATTTTCAAAGGAGTCAACCCAGGGGTGCAGCTAGAGACTCAGAGACCAGAAACAAGAAAACTAGTTCATATGCATAGAGGAAGAAGAATATACAGTAGCATTAAAGTTTGGACAAGGAGGGTGGAGGTAGTACCTGGTCCAAGCCCATCCTTTCGAGGCAAGCATGCCTTCAGAGAAACCAAAGCTCTGACACCCCTTCCCCCTCCCCTGTCACCACTGCTTCTCCAGGGGCTCTGCTTTCTGACTTTTCTCCAAAGTTAAGTTTCCTTGATCTGAAGGATCCTAAGGTCACCAGACTTTGCAAACAAGGACACAGGATATGAGTCAAATTCAAATTTCAGTTTAACAATGAATAATGTTTTAGTTTAAGTATGACCTTTCCAATAGTTACTTTGAATATGAATTCTCTGTTGTCTTAAATTTCAATCTGACCAGAAAGTTCTGCATCTCATCTGCCATCTTGGGTTGCTACTCTTCCCTCCACCTTTCCCACCTCGGGACTAGGACTGGCTCTTCACAGCTATACATAACTCCAGACTCCAGCAGAGCTCACCAGGCTGTTTGAACTTAGCTGCTGATCTACCCTGAGTAGCTCAACCCTGCAGAGGTACACTTCACAGACACGCGGTTGGAGAAGCTGCTAACCACTGTGAAAGATCTGGTGCTTGGCAGCCTCATCTCTGACCCGTGGCCAGTTCTGTTGCACCCCAGTGCATTCCTTCCCAGCTCAGCTCATCCTTGGCACTGATACCAGCAGGAGGAGAAGGCTGAGCCCAAGCTTCACTTTGCTGCCAGCCTGCAGGGTGGGCTCTTGGTGGGTTAAGGTTGTGATTATGGCTTGGGGCTGCCTGTTAGATACGTTTTTCTGTATTTCGTTTCTTAATTTCCATGTTTGGAAATGAGCAGATTTCCTTAAAGTATGTCGTTCAATCTGCTTATTACCCTAAGGTTGACCATCTTGTCCCTGTTGTGAAGTTGAGAAAACTAAGATGCTACAGCCTTATCATAGGTGGGTGCCAAAGCTTAAACTAAAATCAGGTCTTTTAAATTCAAATCTATGTCCTATATAGTATACAACCCTATCACTGACCACACATTCTAAGCTTCCGAGTGGTTAATGTTCATACTTCACTCTACCCCGTCTGATGTCTTTCACATTTTGCCACTTGATAAAACTGTCGTAATTTTCTTGTGCTTCCTAGGAAAAATGAACACAAACTCTATGAGTTAACGCAACAGAAATTTACTGTGGTAGTCTGTTGTTGTTGCCCAATGCTGAATGGGGCACCCGAGGCTGGGTAACCTTATAAAGAAAACAAGCGTTGTTTACCTTACAGTTTTGGAGGCTCAAAAATCATGTAACTCCCATTGGTTTGGCCTCTGATGCAGGCCCAGGGGTAGATGCTATCATGGCAAAGTACCCGTGGCGGCAAGAGATAGCATGACTAGACAGGAAGCCCCACGGAGACCCTGAACAGGTTCCAGCTATTAGAACACCTTGCCCAGGTGAGAACTCACTCCAGAAGAACAGCATTGCCTCCGAGGACGAGGACAGCATCTTCAGGGACCCCACAGCCTACCACAAAGCTGTTCTCCTTAATGCTCCCATCACCCCCATGAACATCTGGAGGGCAAACCACATCAAATACATCTGGTCTCACACCTCGGGAGCCAAAAGAGCTCGAAAGAGTCAAGCTGTGAATAAGGCTGACTCCTGGAGTCTCTGAGGGAAGGAAGGCGTCCTCAGTCTCTGCTTGCTCCTAGAAGTGGCCTCCGTGGCTTATGACCACATTGCTCAACTTGCTCCATCATCTTTTATTTTTTTAATAAAATATTTTAATTTAATTAGAAATATTGTCATACAATATATTTTGAGGGTGATTCCCCTCCCCCCAACTCCTCTTGTGTCCTCCCGGCTCCCTACCTTCATGTCCTTTCTCTTTTAAAAAAATAAGACACAAAAATAAAAAATAAGTAAAACAGACAGACAGACAGACAGACAGACACACACACACACACACACACACACACACACAATCAAACCAACCCCCCACCCCAATGTTTAAAAAAAAACTCACTGGTATATCAACCACACTTCAGGTCAGGCCCCATGCCCAAGAGTTGTCCAGTGACACAAAAGGAACCCAGTGGTACTTTTGTGGATTTTTTGTTTCATTTTGCTTTATTTTGGCACGTGACTCTTTTTCTTTATGTCCCTCAGTGTCTGCTTCCATCCAAATTTCCTTGTCTCTGTCACAAAGATACTATTAAGTTTACGCTAATGCACTGTGACCTCATGTTAACATCTGCACAACCCCATGACCACAGAAGACTGCATTCTCAAGTTTTAGATAGATGTGAATTCTTAAGCAGTGGGGGGTTGTAGCAGGGGATGGCGGGGGGGGGGGGGGGGGAGAAAGCACACACTACTCAGACTAGTATACTGGTCTTTCTCTGGTCGAGACTCTCACCAGCACTGGACAGCACAGAAAACTCTGGATTGAGCGTCTTCTCCAACTCATTGCTTTCTGGAAAACAAATTCATCGGTAGCTCCTTCTCCCTAACTTCAAAACACTCATGTGTCTATATAGCTGACAACAGTGGCTCTCAGTCTTGAGTGTATAAAAGGGAGGTTCTCAATCTTCAAGTCACAACCCTGAAGGGAGGGTCGAACAAGCCTTTCAAGGGATTAGCAGATATCCTGCATGTCAGATGTTTACATTACAACTCATAACAGTAGCAAAATTACAGTTTTTAGTTGGGGGCCACCACGACATGAGGAACTGTATTAAAGGGTCACAGCATTAGGAAGGTTGGGAACCACTGGCCAACAGAAAAGCCTTTAAGAGTCCAGACTTTCTGATTTATGGGTAAAGGGGAAAGGTCAGGAATTTACCTTCTGACCAATCCAAAAGATTCTGTAGAAAAAAGATTCAGACCATATCATGGCATATAAGAATCCTCATGGTCTGATCCAGTTTCTATTTTTAGTTGTATCCAGTTCTCCAGCCTCAGCCAGAAGCCTGAATTTAGCCAGCAGGGCTCCTCCCTCCCCTTCCTCTCCTTCCTCTCACCTCTTACACCACATGGATTGTGGTGAAGTGGTTTGGATCTGCAGCCTGTCTGGACAATTACTCAACTGCCCATGTCTCTGGTTTGTCAGCTATAAAGCTGAGTAACCTTCCTTCCATAAGCCTGTTGTGAGCTGGGATCCCTAACTGTGAAGGCCTAGAGCTAAGATCCCTAACTGTAAAGGGCTCAGAGCCAAACAGCACGCAGAAAACCCCGGGTCCAGTCCCACCATTTCCCTGCACATATGTGAGTTCCTTTCTGTGAGGTTTAAAGAAACACTTGGCTTTTTTTTTTTTTTTTTTTTTTTTTTTTTTTTTTTTTTTTTTTAAGTAAGTAGTTTGGTGTCTTATTTATGTTTTTCTTTTTTCCCTTTTTATTGAAAATACACTTTTTTTTCCTCACATAATGTATTCTGATTCCGGGTTCCCCTCCCTCTTCCTCCCAGTACCTCCCCACCTCTCTGCCCACCCAGATCCACCCACTTTGTATCTCTCGTTAGAAAACAAACAGGCTTCTAAGGGAAAATAAAATATAATAAGATAAAAATCCTAACACATAATAAAACAAGCACATATAGACACAGAGATCCACTCATTCTCACACTCAAAAATTTCATAAAAACACCAAACCGGAAGGAAGCCATAATATATATGCAAAGGGCATGCAGGGCAAAAGAGAGAATGTACATTAAATTAAATGTATATAATCATATATATTTTATTAAGTATATAACTATTAAATAAATTTAAAATAAAATAAAACCCCAAGGGATGTGACATTTTGAAACAAACAACCTCCAAGGATGACATTAAGTTCGTTTTCTGTTGGTCATCTACTGTTGGTAATGTGTCCTGCCCTTAGGAATAATTTGTTTCCCCAGTGAGACTCCTTTGGATAAATCTAAATTTTCACTTACAACTGGCTCTCTATTGGTGGTAGCACCTGAGTTAGGGATAGGACATGTGTCCATTTCTGTTTTTAGCTCTAGGACCCCATCTGGTGCAGCCCTGTGAGGCCTTGTGCATGCTGCCTCAGTCTCTGTGAGCATATGTGCGTATTTAGAAGGCCTTGTTTCCATGGTGTCTTCCATCTTCTCTGGCTCTTACACTCTTTCTGTCTTCTCTCCCATAGGGGTTCCTAGCCTGAGGGGAGGGGTTTGATGGAGACATCCCATTTAGGGCTGAGAGTTCCAAGATCTCTCAGTCTCTGAGTAGTGCCTGGCTATGAATCTCTGTGCTTGTTCCCATCTGCTGCAGGAGGAAGCTTCTCTGATGCTGGCTGAGCAAGGCACTGATCTATGAGTATCGCAGAATGTCATTAGGAATCATTCCTTATTTTTACGTTTATTGCTACATTCTTTCAGTAGAACAGTAGTATTTGGTCTTACTCTAGGTTCCTGGACTGCCTAGTCTCAGATTCTTTGTCATCCAAGCAGAGTCAGATATGGGTTCCATCTCCTGGAGTGGGTCTTAAGTCAAATAAAATCCTCGTTGGTTATTCCCAGAAGCTTTGTGCCACGATAGAATTAACATATCCTGTAAGCAGGACACCCAGTGTAGATCAAAGGGTCCATGGCTAGGAGTGTGCAGAGTACCTTCCTGCATCAAAGATGCTAGCACATAGGGGTGAAGGCTCTATGTAGACACCACCTCTACATCCCCATGTTCAATGAGTATAGGTGTTGTCTTCAGCAATGGGGTCTTGCCATTTGTTTATGAATAGCGACTCATAGTTTGGTAGTCTGGAGTGTTTAGGTTTTCCCATGGATCTCTTTGGCCAATAATTCAATTAGATATAACCTATTTCCAGTAGTAGAAGCATCATTTGGTGGTGACAGATGTGCAGTTGGGGTTCTGTCCCCCCCCCCCATTCTTTGGCAATTTCTTTTAGATCACCTTCATATGTGTATATATTGTACGAAGCTTTTACTGTATTAGGTTTCCCCACTACCCCTCAAATGGCCCTTAATTTTAGAGGTCTCTCCCAGCATTTCCTCTGTCTTAGAATTTTGTTGCTGTGCAGAGACACCATGACCACTAAAACACTTATAAAGGAAAACATTTCATTAGTGCTGGCTTGCAGTTTCAGAGGTTTGGTCTCTTATCATGATGTTGGGAAGCATGGCAGTATGCAGGCAGACATGGTGCTGGAGGATCCGGGACTTCTATATCTTGATCCACAGGCAGCAGAAGGAGACTGTGAACCACACTGGCCATAGCTTGAGCATAGGAGACTTCCAAGCCCATCCCTACAGTGATGTACTTCCTTCAACAAGGCCACACCTACTCCAACACAGCCACGTCTTGGAATAGTGCATTGAAACACATGAGACTATGGGGTCCATACCTATCCAAACCACCACACCCTCCTCTGTCTCTTCCTTCCCTCCCCCTTCCCATTTGATCCTTACATTCCAGCTTCCCACCATTACCCATCCATACTATCTATTCTATTTCCCTTTCCTAACGAGATCTAGCTGCCCCTCCTAGTTCCTGCTTCGTACCTAAGCTCTATGGTTCTATGGCTTGCAGTTTGCTTGTCACTGACTCAATAGCTAATGTCTACATATAAGTGAATACATCCATATCTCTCTTTCTGGGTCTAGGTTACCTCACTAAGGATGTTTATTTCTACCTGCAAATTTCTATGTTGTTTCTAATTTCTGGCTACTATGAATAGAGCAGCAATAAACATGGTTGAGCAAGTGTCTCTGTGGTAGGATGAAGCATCCTACAGGTATGTGTCTAAGAATAGTATAGATGGATCGTGAGTTAGATCAATTCTCACCTTCCTGAGGAGCCACCCACTGATTTCCATAGTAGTTGAATAAATTTGCATTCCACATTCTAACCAACATGAGCTGTCATTTATTTATATTTATAGATACTCTGAAGGTTGTAAGATGAAATGTCAAAGTAGTTTTGATTTTCATTTCCCTGATAACTAAGGATGTTGAACATTTCTTAAAGTGTTTCTCAGCCATTTGTGTTTCTTCTTTTGAGAATTCTGGTTAGAGCTTTACACCATTTTTAATTGGGTTATTTTTTTCTTGATATTTATTTTTGTATTCTTTGCAATTTAGATATTAGCTTTCTAACAGATATGTAGCTGGTGAAAATATTACCCATTATGTAGGTTGCTGCTTCAGAAAAATGACATTTCAAAAGACATTGGTCCTTGCCTTACAGAAGCCTTTCAGTTTCATGATCTTGCTACCCACTCACAGAGAAAGCCCATACTTCTGGTGGCAAGAATGTTCTCGTTTGTTCTGCCTACAGAATCCATAGGAAGGCTGCCAAGTGTTAGAATTTTAATAGTTGTGCTAGAATCTCAGAAGAAAACTTGGCTACTACCATTTTTTTTTAAACCTAGGACTCTGTGTATGCTAGTCAAGTGGCCTATCATTGAGCTATCTCCCTAGACTTTATATCAACAATGGATTGACATATCTATCTATACATCTGGGGGTTAGACAGATTCTCATCGAGTTATTTAAACTGGCCTTGAACTCTCTCTGTATCTTATGCAGACTTCAGACTTGTGCCACTAGGCCCAGCTGACCACAGCTCTTCCATGGCAACATATTATAGTTTATGTAGATGAGGAACCATTTCAACAGTGCTTTTAAGGGATGCAGTCTTCAAGAAAAAGTGCTTGATTCTTATAAAGCTCTCAAAATAGCCTGCATTTTCTGACATGACTGAGCTCATGTCTCAGAGTGACCACGTGAGAGATAGGGTCTTTGTCTGAGAAATCAGATCCAGAGCCTTGCCGCACATGCTTGTATGGATCTGTTACCAAAACATTTAGAAGGTAAAGACAGAAAGATGAGGAGTTTATGGTCATCCTTGGCTATATGTGGGAATTTTGAGACAACCTGGGCTATATAGCATCTTATCTCAAACAAAGAAAAACAGATCCAGAGAGTCTTGTTAGATGATGGAAAGATGCTCTACCATTAGACCACTGGTCTGTAGCTCAGACCTTAGAAGAATACAGAAAACATATCTGTAGACAGCTCCTTCTCAGCTTAGGGCATTGGCCACTGAGGTCCAGGACAACTCTGACCAAAGCATAGGGAGCACCAGAGTGTTCTAGTTTCATCTTTGTAAAAGCAACTTAGGGGAAGAAAGGGTTTGTTCCATCTTACAATTCAAGGTCACACTCCATCATGAAGGAAGTTAAGGTAGGAACTCAAGACTGGAATTTGAAGGCAGGTCTGCTTGCTATTCCATACACCGTCACCTGCAATGATGACAACAAAATTTACACATACTTCTTTGTCCCAAAGAAGTATGTCAAGAACCATAGGGCCATGCTGCTTGCTGGCTGGCAGGCAGGTTTATGCTCAGCTTAACTTTCTGATACAGTTCAGAACCAGGAATGTTATTCCACACGGTAAAGTGGGTCTTCCTACACTAACCAACAGTCAAAACACTCTTCTAGAGACACACCAGCAGATTCTAGGCTATTCCTCAATGGATGATTCTAGGCTGTGGCAGGTTGGTGTTTAAAACTAATCAGTACACAAAGTCACAGTACACCACTCAAGAAGAGCCTCGACTTCACATTGTCCTAGTTTATCAGCAAGTCTCCACTAAGCCTAATTATATTCCCAGCGCCATGCTACTGCTGAGGCATAAAGCACAGAGCAAGGCACGTACCATCCCTGTCCTTTAGGACTGGACAGTCCAGCTAAGCAAACAAACCATAACAGCTAGTCGCGGTGGAAAACAGATTACAGAGGGACATGCAGGGCATTTAGCAGAATCGTTTATCTGATCTGGGAGCCAAGAACTTTTAATATGGTCGTTGAGAGGTTTATAGGAGTTAGCTATGGGAAAGGGCTTCTCATAGGAAACCCCCAAGCCACCACTCATGTGGACTCAGAATCCCCTGTATTCTGTAGCCCTCCTGACTGGCCCAGCAATAGCTCTGAGTACCTGCCATGATGTTCTGCTTTGCTTGGAGTTCTACTGGGGTCACAGCTAGCCTTGCCTGTTTTGCTGAGGTCCTGCCACACCTGGATACCATAACCTCTGTACTTCGTGGTTTAGTGCTGTTGGCCCATTCAAAGATATGACATCATCACCACCTATTCATAAGCATTCACACTGTCCCAGAATACCACATGACCTCCTCAAAGGTTAGCCTAGGCCAGATCACCCTGCTCCTTGGCCTCTGGTGACTTCAAAGCCAATCTATTACAACCCTATTTTCCTCTGACTCATGCCTACAATACAGGTACACCATGTGGCAGATGTCTTGAGTTACAAAGCATTATATCCCAGACAGGAAGACCCAGTATACCCCAAAACATCATCCCCTTTTAGGCAAACCATATAGAAGATAAATTCAATCACTTCTTATTGGCATGGTTATAAACAGAGATATTCCTGTAGTTTACTACTTAAACAGAGGAACATGGCTCTGTTTGGTCTGTGGGGTCTGGTGTCAAAACCTTACTGCCTCACTGAGATGAGGTAGGTGATTGAGGAGGAGGCCTCTCAGTGGGGGTGTGGGACTCAGACCAGACTCCCTCTTAAATAGCAATGTTTGGGAGAAGATGCTGGCTAGGAAGACCCCAGATTTGCCTGGTCTTATGAAGGCCTGAAATGTGGGCCTTAGTCTTCCCTCTGGAATCTGTCTCTCCATGCAGTGTCAAAGAGA
This sequence comes from Arvicanthis niloticus, assembly GCF_011762505.2. Classification (NCBI taxonomy): domain Eukaryota; kingdom Metazoa; phylum Chordata; class Mammalia; order Rodentia; family Muridae; genus Arvicanthis; species Arvicanthis niloticus. The sequence continues at coordinate 100,003,728 of NC_047661.1, forward strand.
GAGAACATGTGTGGCCTCAGGTTCATCTGAAATGCTTAATTTCAACACCTACTATTTATTTATCTAAGGCACAGGCTTCCACAGATGTTTCATGTTTTTGAAGCTGAGTCTCTGGCCTTATGTGGCCTTCCCATTTCAACCTCCTTCCTATCTGTATCTCAGTGATAAAAACAGATTGAATTAAGGGCCCAGCAAGTCTGGTGGCTTTATATATATATATCTGTAGATTGACAGGTTGCAAAGATAAGACAGAGTTCCTGTGTCCCCTCTTCTGGTGTCCCTATTATGTTCCCCTGAAACCATTGTCATAGTGAGAACCCTATGTTCTGATCTGGTCCTGTTCTGCTCCCAGGATCTCACCAGGATGCTACACTACCCGAGTCATCCTCATCTTTCTCTGGCTTGTTTCTGACAGTGTCCTACTTTCCTTTGTTTTAATGACCTTGGTGGTTTCTAGAGGTGCTAGCCAAGTGCTGTGAAACTGCCCCTCCATCTGACTCTGACTGTCCCCTGCTCTTTCTCCCTCCCCTCTCTCTGTGTGGTACACAAGTCTGTGTGTGCACATGTTGTGCAAATGGATGTGTGCAGATGTTGGAGTGTTGACACCAGCTCTCCTCCTCAGTCACTCTTCACTTTATTTTTTGAGACAGTTTTCACCGAGTCAAGAACTCACTGACTCAGCCACCTCCAGGGATCCACTTGTCTTGGTCTCCTCAGTGCTGAGATAACCGACTCATTTTACTGGGCCTGACTTTTTATGAGTGCTGGGGGTACTGAGCCATCTGACCAGCCCTCTAGTCTGTTTTCTCTTGGTGCTTTGGTTAAACTAAAATAATGTGTTTGTTGGAAGCACAGCGAGGTTCTCATGTCACTCTGTGAAGTCATGCTGTCAGCACAACTCACTGCAGCTTTAGTTGGTCTGGATCATCTGGCCTAATAGGGTGTGCCAGGGTTCTCCATGGTTAGCTATTCCCCAACTTCCTGTTTTGTATTCCTTGGAAGCAAACCACTGCTCAGGGTTAGTAGGTGAATGAGGTAAGCACTGCTTCCTGAGGAGAGGCTATCTACATATGCCATCTGGATTCTTCTATAGGGGACATCCCAGTGATGTTTTGAATGTGACTGAGAAAATTCCTCTAGTACTTACTGCATGGCCAGTGGGGCTGTGGGCATGAATTTTTGTGAGGCTGATACTTCTGACCTCACATAGAGTGGTTAATGGAGCCATACCCTGAGAAGTTCTGGCTCATAGGTATTCGGGAAGCAGCTTTGACATGCAGAATATAGGACATAGACATATAGAAATGCAACTGCTTGGTAAATCATTGAGTTATTCAAAAACAGTTAGCAGCTATGCATGAATACACAACCCTCTGCTGTGTACCAAAGGCACAGGGCACACAGAAGGAGTAATCAAATGTGTGGTTTGGCAAGAACAGTCCATGGAGATGAGCTCACCAAGCAAGAAACTTCATGTGTGCAAAACAAGCTAGTGTCAAGGCAGACATCTGGAGGAACCGAGAAAGGTTTATATAGAAAGACAGCTTTCTTGGAAAAAAAAAATCACATGGCACTTTAGTCATATGGAATAGTTCTGCTTTCTTAAAAGGAGTTTGCTCTAGAGAACTTAGTATGTGAAACTCACTGATGTTTTGACAATAGCTGTCTACTTTAAATTGTGGATATACGTGACGAACAGACATTTTAGAGCTTGTGTGCTGGAACTGGACTGCACTAGGAGGAATATAGAAGTGCTTAGAGAGGATCTTGGAACCTGCTGGTATGGTCCCAGTTCTGTTTCAGCATGAAGGCTGGGGTGGTGCCTGCTGAGACTCACAGAGAAGAACATTCTAGATCTTGTGTGAAGGCGATTGTCCTTCGCAGGTTTCTTCTCATTCCAATAGCTGGCTGGTGCAGAGTTCTGGGGCTCCACTTCAGACAACTTTGAATTACAATCCCAGCTTTGGGGCTGCTGGGCAACTCATGCTTGCCCTCCTCTCAGTACCTCCTCCCTCACAGCCTGCCAGGCATTGATTCTAGGAGTGCTCCCCAGTACCCCACCTGGGAGTGCTCCCCAGTACCCCACCTGGGAGTGCTCCCCAGTACCCCACCTGGGAGTGCTCCCCAGTAACCCACCTAGGACCATCTCTCTGCCTCCAAAGCTATTCCTAGAAACTTGGCCCATGGCTGATGTAAGCTATACTGTTTTTCTAGGGTTGCTATAAGAAAAGATTGCAAGTGAGTTAATTAAAGCAATGAGGATTTATTCTTTCACAATTCTGGAAGCCAGAAGCTCCAAATCTTGGTATCATCAGGGCCACACCCCCAAAAGCTCTAGGGAAGGGTCCTTCCCTGCCTCTCCTAGCCTCTGCTGGTTCCAGAGTTTCGGTGGTCTGTTGGCAGGTGTCACTCCAACCTGTACTTGATCTTCCCATGGCTTTTATGCCTGTCGGCTGCCCCTTCAGCTCTTTTTTTTTTTTTTTTTTTTTTTCCGAGACAGGGTTTCTCTATGTAGCTCTGGCTGTCCTGGAACTCACTCTGTAGACCAGGCTGGCCTCGAACTCAGAAATCCTCCTGCCTCTGCCTCCCAAGTGCTGGGAGAGCCTTAATTACCTACCATAATCCTTTGTCCAAATAAGGTTATATTGACAGGGCTCAGGCAGATGCAGTTTTAAATTTGAAAATTGTTATTATAACTATTATTGTTATTTTCATCATTGTTGTGTTGGGGTGGTATGTACATGCCATGTGGGCGGGGGAAGGGTCAGAGAAAAACTTTGTAGACTTCATGTGGGTTCCGGGGCTTGAACTTAGGTTCTCATGCATGGCTTGCATGACAAACGCTGTGCACTGAACCTCCTCACTGATCCTCAGGTGTTGCTTTCATGGGGGCTACTATTCAGCTCAGCACCTACTGAAGTATTAATATTAAAGTGATTATATCCCAGTGTGGAGATGGGCCTTATAGATGATTTGAAATTATACTCTTTGTATTTTTTTTTTTGTTAAAAATTTTATATAGGAAACAAGTATTACTTTTGTAATGGTTTTTAAGTTGGTGTCTTGACCTTGGGTGGGCAGTTAATTTAAAATGTCCTGCTCTGTGACAGGAGAACATGAAGTGGCGGCCACAGGCAGGATGAAGGATTCTCCCATAACACAATTAGCAAATCTCAAATCCTCAAATACAATGCAACTTCAAGTATTGTCACTGGACTTACAGTCAGTGCGGTGAGTGTCCAAGTTCTCTCCCAGACTTTTCTCCACACACACCAGCACAGGGTAGAACAGTAAATTGTCAAAAGCAGAGGTGAGCCCGAGGAAGAGCAAATCTGGTAGAAAAAGCCAAGGGCTAGAGATAAGGTTGGGCTGCCACATTATACCCGAGGCCTTCTTAAGAGGTTTGAGTGGCCCTGTATTGGTAGTGTCATCTATATGCAGACAGAAGCATTCTACTTTATGGCCGTAGGATTCCTCTACATGAAGATCAAACTAATATGAGTGCACCATTAAATATCACCAAACACATAAGGAAAACAAGGGACCATGGACAAGTCAATAGAAGGAACAAGCAGATTTAAAATTACTAGGAAAATAGGAGTTTGACAAGGGTGTTGGTTGCAAAATCAATACGTAAGAATAACGGTCCTGATGTGCTGTCTTCAGTTAGAATTTTTAATGGCTTCATTTAAACAAAAGAATTTTTAAAGATAACATTTGCAAGGCAACAAACGTAGTGAATTTTGTAGGATATATGGCACCATCAAGGAAATGATCCACCATTACTTTCTGTGTGCTGAGGAGAGAAAAAGATGGCCAGTTACAATTTTTAAGAAGCTATCAAGGCTACGCACAACCTGTAAGATAGGCCAGAGAACAAGAGCTATGTAAAATATTAACTTTATTAAAAAGATGAATGATGTAAAAAGTTGAGACATAATTGGCTTATGGACTCAACATTATTTCCTTTTCAGCTGTACAGTACGTTACTAGGCTTCAGTACGATGGAGTCATAGCAATTCCCACTACAATCCTGACAAAGATCTTTGCAGTAATTGGCAAAATTGCGAAATTTCAACAGAATATAAATGATCAAGGATATCGAAGAACTTCTGAAGAGGATGGAAGACATTATCCACCTGCCACCCTCCTACCAGGTACCAACTTATGTAAAGAAATAACTTACGTAAAGAGACAAAGACAACATGTTCTTGTGTGTGGATAGAAAGGTTGACCAGTGGAACAGAACAGAGAGTCCAGGGTCAGACTGAGTTATTCATGAAATTTGGACATAGGACAGAGGCAAAGTTGGGCATCTCTGAGAAAAAGGTTTGGTAAATAAATGAGGATACAACCCATGGTTACTAGGGAAGAAGTAAAACCCTTAGTCTACAACCAAATGCTAATTCCTGATATCAGAATTTAGCAGTCTTAAACGTCAAAGGAAAAACTAAAACTTCCAGGGGAAACACTTAGTGTGTTTATGGTTCAGGAGTACAAGGAAACCCTAAAGTAAGATAACACTACTAATAAAAAACTAATAAATTAGAATATAATCAAATTAATATACCATATATCATGCTTAATATTGATTGACAGGATCTACAATCACCAAAGAGAAAAACGTCTGTGATTTGGAGGGGACATTTTATGAGACCTTTGCCATCTTTGTCTCTGATACCTTCCCCTCCTGAGGCCATCCTAGAGAAGAGTCTCATGTCTTTACTTCATCTGAAATACCTTTCAGAGGAGAGTTCTCTGGCACCCAGGCCAGGAGGTAAGAGGGAAGCTGTAGACACAGCCTCACAGTGCCAGCAGAACTTAGGTGTTTCCTAACCGGTGACCATCTAGCACTAGAAAGAATTTAAAACAGCTTTTTGAGGCTGCAAGTGCTGCTTATCTGCCCAAATGGGTGTTACTCTGTCTCAGTCCAGCAAAGGAGGTGCTCTTGTATGCATGCACCTTAGGTTTTCCTAAGATAGGACTGCCAAGCAGGCACATAGTTCTAGACAATTGCCCTAGGCTAACAATGGAGAAAAGCCCAGGAAGCCCACTCACAATGAATGGGACTGGTATCATTAGAAATATCCCAGCCTGGGAGGCAGACATGGAGTTCTAGACTAGAAGCCAACTTCCTATTGGGAGAGAACTGCGTTCCCCTCTGTGAGCTCTCCTTCTCCCTTTTAGGGTTTTCCCAAGCAATAGCTACAGCCCAGTGAATAACTTCTCAGCCCTGTTAACCACTTTATTGCCACCAAACCTATCCATCCAAGTTCCTCGGTCCTTGATAGGGGATCAGTCCATATCTTTTAGGTCTCCAAAGACAAGATATTGCCACAAAGTCCCCAGAGGGATGTGGCTAATTTACTGCTTCCTTCATTATAAAAGCCACTATTCCTTCCAACTAGACAGCACACAAGACAGGGAAATGAGAGCTGGGTAGCCCTTCTACCAGGAAGCACATTGGCAGACTCCAAGCAATGGCAGAGGCCCTGCCTTCCAGTCCCACCTGCTTACAATTCCCAGCCTCCCTCACCGGTCACCACAGTTTGTTTTCTCCCTCCTAGAGGGATCTCTGATCTAGGTTCATATCTGTCTGGACATCCAGACCATAGAAACAGCATCCCAAGACTGGTTACTCTTCTGGCTCCTGATGTTTCAGTGTGTGTGTGTGTGTGTGTGTGTGTGTGTGTGTGTGTGTGTGTGTGTGTGTGTGTGTAGGGTGATCAAACAACAACCAAGCCAAAAATTAAGACTTCATCTTAGGAGAGGTTAGAGAGCTGACTCATGATCATGGGTAAGAGAGTAATGGAAGATTTTGTAAAACCTTAAGAGAGAAACAGTCCCCAGCTACAGGCAGCAGCAAAAGTGCTGGTATCCATTACTGGTGGGAAAAGAGGCAGGACCTCTCGCATAATGCCCCCTTGAATGTGAGGTACTTACTCCCAGAGGGCTTTGGGCTGTCACCAGCTAGATGTCTGCTTTCATCCAAGCCAACAGGGCAGGGGAAGAGAAGGGGGGGGCGGGGAGAGCTTCCTAACTTAATCTTTTGTTAGGTCACTTTTCTGGCTCAAAGGTCTGCACTCCTGCTAAGAGTATTAATTTTCCAGAAACACCTTGTCCCTGGGGCTGGGTTGGCATTGAGGGATGGTTGTGTCTTTTCTCATCACACCTCTGGGGACATACACCTAGAACTAAGCTTTATTTTTTTTTTTTTAAATCTTCTCCAGGCATTCTGCAGTCTTGCCAGGGAGCTCAGAGATCTGCCCAAGCCTCTGCTTGTGGCCACTGTTGTATTCTTCAGGCAGTGACCTCACTGAAATCATCCTGACCCCTCATCTATTTGAATCTCCCATTTTTTTGTCTGGGTAAAGGCTTTTGCTCTCAGAGGTCTAATCCCCTCCCTTCCCCCTCAGCGCCCAGCAAAGAGGAAGGGGCCTATTTGCTGGGTTCTGGGGTCTGCTCCCCTCACTGACAATCAGAGTGCATACACACTCCTCTAGTGAATTCCTGTCTTCAACTTCGTCCCTAGAACACAAGCTCCTCTGTTCATTCACTGCCCTGGGGCCCACTGGGACCAGGACTTTTTGAGAGAGGACTTATGATATAGAATGAAATAATAAGTCACCCGGCCAATGGGCCAGGATTTGGTGTGCAAGCAAGTTAGTTACTCTATTGTTCTGGCAATATGAGTTCCCAGAGACAAAGTAACACCTCTAAGAGAGCTATGGTTCTATGGTAGCTGCCTATGGTTAAGGATGTGTAAAGGTGACAGAGCCCAAGATGCAGGCCTTGTTATCCTCAAGGCACTCCCAAACCCTGGTGGGTCAGTGCCAGATGCCTCATTTCTGAACTTAAAAAGCATATAATTATGGTATTGTTCGACTGCCAAGAATTCTGGGTTAATCTCAGTTTTATTTTGACTGCTACCTAAAATAGCTTGCCCCTGAGGACAGCAGCAAAAGCCGGGAAGCCCAAACCAGAAAGTCAGGACTGCCTGAGATTCAGGCAACCTCCCACTTGGGGTACATGGAGCCAGCTCCCCACTCCCATAAGCCTCTTCTTAGTTAGCCACTAGCCCACAGCAGCTCCAACTCCCACCGGCATCCCACCCCCATTACCTTGGATCTGGCCTGAGCCCAGGCAGAGCTGCAGAGAGGACCAGTTCCCAAACACGCTCATCCCGAGATGCATTAGTATAGTCCCTGAGATCATTTGGAGCATTGCTTCTGGGATTTGGAGCAGACAGGATAAATAACACCTACAATTGAAGTAACTGAGTACCCACGCCTGTGCCTGCATGTAGCAGCCCCGTTAGTCCTGATGGGGCCTATGGTCAGTTCTTTGGCTATCTTCTGACTTGTTCAGAGCTATATAACTAGTAAGAGGCAGAAATTTGCTCTTGCTTGTCTCTTGTCCAGGTAGCTCGTGGATACCTGGCGAATAGTAACTGTACGCAGAGATCAGAGAGAGACTTCCATTGGGTTTCCACTCTTAAGGGGAGCCCCAGAAGAGTGGGCTTGTGAATGGCGCCTTTCCTTCTTGCATCATAGATAAGAGACTCGGTGTAAGCACTCTTCCATCCTTAGCTCAATGCGCAGATTCTAGAGGTCCACTCTGTCCCTCAGCCTCCAGCCTCTGGGCTTTGTAGCTGTAAGATATGAAGAAGAGATCAATGCTGTTAGTGAGAACACAACCCTACATGATGTATATACTCCTTTACAGAGGCATACTCCCACATGCCAAGGAGGGATTCCCAGGGTGTTAGTGATCTCTGGCACCAGAACCAACAACACAGGCATGGATATACAGGAGGAAAATGAGTGGGGTCGTCTCACAGCTGTGCAGACTGGCAAGTCTCATGACAGACTATCTGCACGCTGGAGACCCAAGGGCACTGGGGCCCAGCTCAGTATGGCTCTGAATGCTTTAGTTTCAGGAAAGCCAATGCTGTAGCTCTCAGCCTACGGCAAACAAACAAACAAACAAACACAGGCCTGAGAACCTGGGCTGGGGTGAGGGGCACTGGTATGAATCCTAAAGTTCAAAGGCCCGAAATCCTGACGTTGTAAAGTCCAAGGGCAGAAGAAAGGAGTACATCCCTCATCCTGGAGACAGATAGATACATAGTCAAGTATTTCTGTTTTGCTCTCCCCAGGCCTGGCTGTTTGGATGGTTCCTATTGGTCTTAATCCTACCTAATCCACTGGAACTCACTGCCATTCTCTGTAGTAGGCGGTATTCAAAAAGAGTTGGCCACCTGGCTCCCGCTCTGCGGCCATGTTCCCGCACTAAGCTCTACACCCAACTGGAGCTCCAGAATCTCACCACCCAGCTTGCTAAGTTCCCACTGGCGGGTCACTACCACACCATCCCCATGCTTCAAACTCCCACGGCCTTTGTGGGGCACATCAGGCAAACCCACGCTTAGCTGTCATACCGTTCTCTCTTGAACTCAGTCAAATCACCACAAGAAAGAAAAAACACACAAACTTAGCTCAGAAACAATGGTAACTCAATCTCTGGGAGCAAGAAACAAAACCTAATCTTGTAAACCTTATAAATCTGATTCCTCCGGTGGCAGATTCTTGTGGATTCGCCATGAAACCAGGAAACTCTAGAAGCTACATCTTCACATACTATCCCTGTTCTAAAAACCCCCTAACTCCCTCCTCCTTCTCCTCTTCCTCTGTCCAACCTGGAAGCCCTGCCTCCTACTCACCCAGTGGTTGGCTCCTTTATTCATCAGGAGACAAGAAGTCCTGAGTATGTGACTCATTCCTTGTTCCAGACAGCCCCATCCCAGTATTAGCATTAGAATACAAACAGCAGTAGGCCCATCTGCAACAAGTCTCTGGGACCACCTTCACAGACACACTAAAAAACAGTGTTTAGCAGGTTTTTAGATATTGTTTAAGCCAGTCAAACTGTCATATAATATTAGTCACACAGGAAAGAAAGGGGCATTTGAATTAGACCATAAGGGTGCTGCGTGCCTCTGTGGGGTCAAGTGGAGATGGACTTTGTAGGTAGAGTGGCGAGAAGAAGCCATGGCTGTGTTCCCCACCAGGATCAAGATGTTATTTATTTATTTATTTATTTATTTATTTATTTATTTATTTATAGATAGGGTCTCTGAGTAGTTCTGGCTCTCCTAGATCTCACTCTGTAGACCAGGTTGGCCTTGAACTCACAGAGATCCTCCTGCCTTTGCTTCCCAAGTGCTGGGATTAAAGGCATGCACCATCACACCTGACAAAATGTCATTCTTGAACCTTTTCTTCCTGACCCTTCTGAGCAACTGGGCACAGGGCTCTGGGCTGCAGGGCATGGCAGGAACTAAGTAACATCCTGTCCCCACCACTGCAGATGCCCACTCTGCTGATATCACAGCCTTCCCTACTTCCTTCCTGCCCCACCTACTATCAAGCACATCTCTCCAGCAGGAGACACCTCTGAAGGGCTGGGGTGCCCAGAGCTGCCCCTCCAGCTCCTGCCAGCAAGAGCAGTATAGTAGTGCCGCCAAGGGTCAGCATTGTCTCAGCTGCAGCCCCCGAATTGTTCCCACTGCTCAGCATCTGATATTCCCTCTCCACCTACCGTAGCAGGCCAGTGGCAGGGCAGGCAGACAGGGAAGCCACAAGGCCCTGTATCCTCCTCATGCTTTCTCTACTCCTGATTAAGGGAGTGGGAAAAGAGGTCAACAAGGCAAACTGCTGGCATCAGAGTACAGAAGTTTGTTCTTACACGTATCTCTTCTTTGTGGGTCATATGTTCACAAAACAGACTGAGTGCTGGGATTATAGACACAATCCTATGCCCAGTTTAGCCCCACCTCTTAAAGGCTCTGCCACCTTCCCAGAGACTAACAAACCTTTGGCACATGGGCCTTTGGTGGGTAGTGTACGCTTGCTTTTGAACTGACTGAAGTCAGTTGAAGTGCTGCTGCCGTCTTTCTGAGTGTGATTTGCATCACTGGAAAATGAAAGAGCATTTTAACCTGCTAACCAGAAATGCCATCTCGTGAGCATTTGTTTTATGGTCAAACCAATAGGGCTTGATACACTTTATATCACTTAAACTTTATGATAAACTTTTAAAAAAATATTTATTTATTTTATGTATGTGGGTATACTTGCTGTCTAAAGACATACCAGAAGAGAGCATTGCATCCCATTACAGATGGTTGTGAGCCACCATGTGGTTGCTGTGAATTGAATTCAAGACCTCTGGAAGAGCAGGAAGTACTTTTAACCACTGAGCCATCTCTCCAGCCCCTATGATGAACTTTTAATGCCATGGTTTTTTTTTTTTCTTTCTTTGTTTATACTTGATTTCATAGAGCAAGGCTTCATGCATTGTTAGGAGCCGCGTGAGCGTGATAACATTCTCCATTACAAGATGGCGTGGGCATCCTGTCCTCCCACTAGTAAACAACTAACTACGCAGGTGCAAAAGGCAGAAGGCGCGCCAAAGTCACTGCCCATCCCGGGGCGTATTATGGGTAATGAGTGAACAGCCAATCAGAAGTGAACATGTCACTCTAGGGTACATATAGCAGTGCCTTTTCCGGGCTTGGGGTCTTTCCACTTCTGCTGATACAAGAATAAAGCCTCGTTGTGGTAACCACCCGAACACCCCCTCACTTGTCTCTTTCGCGGGCGAAGGGGACTCGGAGGGGCTCGGAACAATGCATCACTGGATCCATATTTTTTCTCCATTTAGTGTGGTGCATCCCTTCCTGCATCATAATGCAGCCCATGTCTGCTGGCCCTTTCTCACCTTGGTACATAGGACCTTCATCTTGGGTACCTAGTGGCTTTTGGGAGAATGTCTGACCACAGTAACTAGTCTAGAGCCTCCATCTATCCTTCTTTCTTTATCACTGTTCCCAGTACAAGTTATTTTTACCAACACAATTGCTGTGATAGGTCTCTGCATCCTCCAGTTGGACTTCAGCATCTGCCTTGGTAAGCTGTCATGCTGGCTGCAGGCTGGTTGGTTTAGGGGAGTTTAAAACCACTCTAGCACCCACATCTGCCTTCTGGGTCTGCTCTACACCTATGATGAATTCAGCTTCTATGCAAAGCAGACAGGATGAATGCCCTATTGCTGCTATGGTCCTTCATGTGTTCATGTATTTGAACACTTGGATCCCGACTGCAGGTACTATCTTGGGATGCCATGAAGCCTTAGGGAGGCAGAGCATAGCTAGAAGAAGTGAGTCCTGTGCAGGGCAGGCCTGAAAGTATATAGTCCAGCCCCACTTCCTGACTTGCCTATTCCACTGAGCTATCAGGAAGTAAGGAATCTCAGCCATGTGCTCCTACTGCCAGCATGATGTCTGTGGCCACAGCCATGAGCTCCTCTCTCGACCATACCTTTCCCATCATGATGGTCTGTACCCTTACAATAATCTAAAAATCAATCCTTCTTCCCTTAAGTCTCTACTCATCAGATACTTGGTCACAGCAAGAACAGAAGAGTAGTGAGGAAAGAAACTGGTGGCCAAACTGAAGGCTCCTCACCCTTAGGCAGGGTATGATCTGCAGAGTCTCTCGGAGTGAGCGTGGACAATTGAAGCCAAGAATCTCACGGTGGCCACTGGCCCCTAAGCCACCTTTGCTGGAATCCTCCTCCACTATTTGTGACCAACTCCTTGCCTTAGGATCTGCTCCCAGAGCAAACTATACTAACACATGCAGGCATCAGTTAGCTCATGTTGATCTCATAGGCCAAGACATTGCCTTTGAATTTATTCTCTTGAGGTCTTTGAGCAAAAAAAATTTATGTTTGCAAAACAAAATTAGTAGCAGAATTGGGACTAATTCCCAGGTCTGCTGGCTTCGGGCCAGGGCTGATAAATCATTGCTGCTGTTTGAACTTTTAGATGTGAGATCTACAGATTTATTATTTTTTTTTTAAATTTCATCTTTTTTCAAGTGACAATGAATACATATCTTGTAAAAGTAGGAAAATACAAAAGATCTATTTTTGTAATAATTTTTAAAACTGAAGGCATATTTACATGGCCATTGTTTAAGCATGTTTTATTTTTGTTTTTTAAACAGGGCAGAGGGCTGACTGAAGGTGTGGCTCTGTGATAGAGGGCTTGTCTCATGTTAGCGCACTGGACTCCATTTCAAGCACACAAAAGCATTGTTTAAGAGATTTAAAAGGCAGGAGAGCTTGCTTTTGACCTATGAGAAGGTTCTAGCCCTGCTTCTGGCTCTTTACCCTCCACTCAGTCTTCACGGGGCTTTCTCATTCTGCAACTGCCTACAGGCAGCTCTTGGAGGTGGATCTGTCATCCCTTCTCTAGAGAAAGATGCTGACATTCTTGGTCCAGAGGAACTTCATGGGTGTTGGCAGATGTCACTCTTTGTTGCATGTCATCACAAACAGCTCTAAGTTGGCTGAGCGTTACTCTAGTACATTAAAGTCAGTGGCTTGTTCTGACAGAAATCCACAAAGTATATACTCAAGGCCAAGCCTGCAGCTTTTATCCTGACGAGCTGGAGAGCAGAGGTAGTGATTCATCACACCCAGGTCTGCAGGCTTCTCCTGAATCACTGCCATCTGTCCAGGACGTGAGGGACCGAGTGCTGCCAGGTTAATTGCCTTGGATCAGCCAAACCATCTGCATTCGTTTACATGGAGTCCTACATACTCTGGAGTGTCTGATGGAGGCCAGCTCTGAGCTCCGCTCTCTGGCACATTCATGGAAGCACGAGCCACTAGTTCTGGCATCCACAAAGCAGGCTGATGAACGCCAGCTACAACAGTTTTGGAGCCAGGCATCACCAGTGAGGATTCCAGCCTTATCTTAGACAAGCTAAGAGACCTTGGATGGCCAGTTGAGTCATCTCTAGAACTTGTCTTATCTTCAGATGGGCCCTGCCTGTGACACAGGAGTACATGAAAATTCCAAAGAGGGGACTCTACTTTCCTCTTCCTTCCCAGGTGCTCACCATCTAGCCAGGGAAAGGAGATCCTTTCAGTTTGCAAAACAAAAACATCTCTAAGAGATAACTACTTCAAAATTTAAAAAGAAGCAAGAATGGAAGTAGACCTACCATAAACCAGTGTCTGGCACACAGTAGGAATTCAACAGTTGTTTCTTGAATGAATGCTTAAGTAAACTAATAAATGGATGGATATTTTATACAGTTTTTGTCACTGAACCCTATGAAAGGCACCAAGAGAAGAATATGCAGAAGTCACTAACAGAATAAATAGCTTTCATATTTTAAAAATAATTTCTCAGGCTGGTGAAATGACCAGTGTGGAAAGGTGCCTATCATCAAGACTGGTAGCCCGAATTCAATCTGCAGGACCCAAATGTGGAAGGAGAGAAACAACCCCTACAAACTGTCCTCTGACCTTCACGCATGCACCATGCATGGTACAGTCGTTTCTCTCTTTTCCTTTAGACTTCAGATGAATACAAACCTTCATGCAGGTCTGGGATATAGATCAGTGATGGAATACTTGTCTAATATGTGTGAGATCCTGTGCTCACTTTCCAGCACTGGGGTGGAAGCCCATCTAATATTGTACTGCCAGAAATAGATGAAGGGCAAACTTTGAACTGAATGAAGTTTCAAAACATCTAGAAACAAAACAAAAGAGAAACCGTGTCTGGACTAGTACAGCTTGTGAATTTTTAATCTTTTGAAACCTTAAAGGCTGAAAATATAACCAGCTCAGGGAGGCATCTGATGACTTCACAAAAGCTCATATCCGAGTCAGTTGCTTCGAATGTCTCAGGGACTGTGCATGTGTGTACCTATGTGTATGCATGTGCTCTGAAGGACTGCCATGTTGACTCCATGTTGACCAGAGACCATGGAGGTAGCCTAGTTTCTGTGGCTTCATGTTTCTCCTGGGGATATCTTGTAAGCACCCACCATACACCTGGCTGTTTCCTCTAGAGAAGAAATGCTGATTGAGTCCCTGTTCTGTTCTAAACATTGTCCTAGAAGACCAAGAATATAGCAGTGAATGAGACAGTGAACCTGCTGTCAAGAACCCCCAGAAGAGGCATATAAGTGAAGAAGTAAATTACATTTATTGACTTAAGCTTCATAAGTATGACCAAAGTCCTTTATGATCTCAAAATTCTAGGCTTTAAAAGTCTATGTATTAGACATGAACATCTGAAGAGTAAGTAAATATGTAAGAAGTACCTGGGAGAAGGTGCTACTGAGATAAGAACTCAATGCTATATTTGGGCTATAATCATAAATCTAGAAAGTTTCAAAATTAAAAAAAATCAAACTGAGGCAAAGAGACAGCCCAGGAGCCAAGAGTGTTTGCTGTTCTTTCAGAGGACTACTTGGTCCCTGCATCCATGTCAGTGGCTTAAACTACCTGTATCTTCAGCTCCAGGGAATCAGGTGCCCTCTTTTGGCCTCCTTGTGTATCTGTATGTGTGTGCACATAGATATACATAGGCACACACACATATGCACATTAAATCTTAAAACATTCAATTGGTAAAAAGTTGTGTTTCTAATTTCCAACCCCTCATTACCACCTGTATTTGAGGACTCCCCATGTGCTCAGAAAATATAAGTAAGTAAGTGGCTGGTTATGTGGGTAGATATGTGAATGGATTGTTGGATGAATTTATAAACTAGCAAAAGAATGAATTGTTTGTATAACACAACACATGTCTTTAGTAAAAGTTTTTGAAGAACAGAAACAGAATAGAAGTCTTTGAAGGCTCTCCAGAATCAAACTTATTAAGCGACCATTTCTGCTATCTCTTTGTATAAAAGTCCTGGAGGCTGTCTTGAGTCAATAAAAAAATATAGCTTTTAAATATCTAGAATTATGGCTGTGGACTTTTAAGATCCACATGTACAGAAAACTTGAAGTTCAAAGCTCTGTGGACTTCTAAGCTGCAGGCCAAAGGTCATATTTGACTGCATACTGATTTCAACCGCATACACTGATAACAGAAGTTTTGCTGGAGCAATTTCTTTTATCTTTAGGCTGGAATGAACATATTTCATCCTACACGTTGCTCAGAGAAGCTGTCTCTGGAGAGTCTCAACATCATTGATAAGGCCTGGCATTCTTGGTACCACACTTATAATTGCTGATTGGAAAGCAGAGATTCTGGAAGAATCTTAGACCAGGAATCTGGACATAAGTTGATACATTTTCCTTATGAGAGGTTTAACCTTGGGTCAGTCAGCATTCATGAGAAATAGTTCTGTAGCTTTTTCCTGTTGCTTCTCTCCCATGCACTCGCTCCTACCCTGATCTCCCATTCTCCTTCCAATTACAGACTGTACTAAGAGACCCCAGAGTTGTACTTTATAGTGTAGCAGATCAACTTCAAATACAGGTGTTTGAGCTGGAAATGTAGTTCCATTTGTAGAGGGATTGCTTAGCATATGCAGACCTCTGGGTTTGAACGCCATCACTGTGTAAAGGAGGCATGGAGGCACATTCCTGTAATCCCCAGGCTTGGAAGGGTGAGGAAAGATGACCACAAATTCAATGTCAATGCCATCCTAAGTCACATAATAAGGTCAAGACCTAATTAGTTAGGCTACATTAGATGCTCTCTCTCTCTCTCATACATAATTATATATATTATATATAATTATTTGAGTGCATGTGTGTGTTTATGTATCTTCATTCTAACAACCTATCAAATTCTCTAAATCCACATGTGTTTAGCAACAATCATGATGGCTATCACAGAGAACATTTGTATCATTGTAGAAGGGTCTGTTGAACTGCATTACCCTGAATAAAAGGGAAACCAAGAGATAAGGAAGATAGTAGTTTTGAGGAAATGCTGATAACATATAGACCATTCAGATAAAGAGAAGGAACATTCTAGCAGGAAGTTGCTACAGAACACACAGATGAGCAACAAAGGATGAATTTTGGGAGCGGAACTAGAGTTTAATTTTGGTTCTCCCACTCACATAGTTTGTGGCCTGAGTAGGCAGTGAACTATATGCAGCTCAATCTTTTCATCAGGAAAATGGTAGGTAGAATAGTTCGTGTGTCACAGGATTGATGTCAGAGGAATCAGACAATTAGTGTAAAGTCCTTAGCAACTGCCTGGTATCTAAACAAAGGTCAGAGTAGCAAGGGGGATGGGAAGAGATGAAACTATAAAAAAAGGAAAGGGAAGAATCTAGATAGGAGACTCCTAACCTGGGAAGATAGCATGTCCAGAGGGTCAATGGACTTGAGCAGTAAGAACTATCATGGCTAAAGGGTAGGCAGGAGGATGAGGACCAGAAGGAGTCCAGACACCTGAGCAGAGGAAGCCTCTGGCCAGCATTAGAGAAGCTGTGCCAATGGGTAAGTCACATGGGACCCACCTACCCATTTGTGGCCCCAGGAACTAATTGTGGATTAATTACAGTTTGGGGGCCTTCATGCATGTCCACTGGTTACATTCAAGAGATCAAGAGGGGTATATAACAG
This sequence comes from Arvicanthis niloticus, assembly GCF_011762505.2. Taxonomy (NCBI): domain Eukaryota; kingdom Metazoa; phylum Chordata; class Mammalia; order Rodentia; family Muridae; genus Arvicanthis; species Arvicanthis niloticus. The sequence goes on from NC_047661.1 coordinate 100,020,189, forward strand.
ATGTGGCTTATCTGGGATAAGCAAATGGAGCTAGGACTGGGGTTAGAGGGACCGGATCCAGGTCAAGATGATACAGGACTTGAGGGTAAAAGAAAATAATGACTTGTATATATTTAACACTTGGCATATGCAGCTACACATAAGCCCTTCAACAGTCCTCGGTGGTTATCCATAGTTATTCACAGTGGGTGAAGAAATTTGTCTCATCAGGTAAAGAAACTTGCCAGCGATAGAAATATGATAGAAATTGTAAGGCCCCCACGAATGGAGGACCTCACCCAAGCCTCGGAAATTCGAGGCCACCCATTAACTGCAAGACACCAAACTTGATATAATCAGAAAGAGGTATATTTTAATCAGTATACTGAGGTCAAAATCTGTAGCACGCAGGGGCAATGGGGTCTTAACCCCGGGCTTTGGAGACAGAGAGAATTTAAAGCCAAAAACCACAACTCAGGGGGGAAACCACAACCCAGGGAGAGTGAAGGAGGGTTATTGGAGAGCACCTGTGGAAAGTCCCAGCCCATTATTCAGTTTGTGAAAGTGTCTAAGGAACAGACATGGGGAACATTTTGTATAGGCTATTTTCTAAGAGCCTGTATGTAATCAGCCATCTATCTTGTGGTCAGCTCTGTTCCTGGTATCCAGGGTGCACAGGCATGCTAACTTGAACTCCCAGCTGAAACCCTATTCAATCTATCTTATGGTCAGTTTTTAGTTCCTGGTACCCATAGCACTTGGTCACACTGTCCTGAACTCCCAGCTCTGAACTCTTTTCTTATTTATTTTGTCTTGTGGATAGCTAGTTTCCTAGGACCCAGAGCACAGAACAAGCTGATGATCTGCACTCTTGACTCCATCTGTGGAAGGTTTAAAAATTTTTAACTCTTTCAAAATAATAGTATACCTCTTGAAAATCTTCATCTCAAGAGATTTTATACCCCTCCATTCCTTGAAATTCTTGAAACACTATAGCTTCCAAGTGAACATGCCCAGGCTATCTGGCTAGAGAAAGACACAGGGGCCTTTTACCTCCATTGCTTTGACCAATGGCCAGCCACCTGCCAGAGCAACAAAGGAAGTGATGATCATAGACTGGTCAGTCCCATCTTACCTACGAGCGATGTTGATGCATGAATTAGTTCAGCCTAATCAGCTGAGCCCGATCCAGGTCAGGGCAACTCCTGTATCCACAGATACATGGGATGGATAACATAGATGGATGGTTTGTTTTTGTTTTTTTTTTGTTTTGTTTTGTTTTTTGCCACTGAGTTTCCATTGATATGTTTTGCATATTAATGTTTAGCAAAGGCTAACTGCCACATGAGTAGCACAAACACTGTTTCCCAAGAATCTTATGGTCTAATGGAGAAGACTAACTTTTATCACAAAACTGCAAAAATATGTAATAAGGAAAATAAATTTATAATTAACCCAGCCTGAAGGTGGCCCCCAGGGGATCTTTGGCTTCTTCTACACGTTCCATGTGAAGTCTCCCATACTGCGTGGGGTTTAGTTTGCATGGATGGCCAATGGATTACGACACAAGGGGGTGTGGTGTTTCTGAGATTAGATTACGAACATGTCACTTTCCATTGTCGGCAGGAGGAACAGCAGAAGCAGTTTGGGAGAAGCCACATCTGCATCTAATGATGCTCAGGTGAACTACTAAGAGCCATGCAGCAAGGACTTGGGACCTCCACCAAAGGCTGGATCAACACGCTGAAGTCTACCACTCCCCATGTGAGAGAGCTTGGAGAGGGATCCTTTTGCTGCAGATACCTGAAGCCTGGCTGGCAGCTTGGATATAGCCTCACATGAGACCTTGAGCTGAATCCACTTGGTTAAGCTGTTCCCAGATTCTTAACCAAAAGAAAATGGGAGAGAACAGAATTCTCATTTTAAGTGGCTGTGTTTGGTGGTAATTTGCTACACAGGAATAGATAACTAAGAAAACATGTATAGATACACCGGCTGAGGGTGTGGAGAGGGGTGCAGTATTTCATACAGAAGGAATAGCCAGAACAAAGGTCCTCAGAAGGGGAGGGCAGGAGTGTGAGAGAACCATGTGCCAGGAGTTCAGAGCACAAGCAGCACCACTTGAGGCTGAGAGGTCAATAGGGACCAGAGCTGATGTGTGTGTCCTTTGCATTCAGGAGTAAAAACAACAGGTCGTTACGGGTCCAGCACTGAGAGAAGGATCTGAGGATGCTTAGCTCGTCAGTCTAGTGAGAAAGAGAGAGGAGAGCAGGGCCCAGTTCTAGACAGAATTGGACCTTTGTGGCCTTAATTATGAATCATAATAGGATAGGGAAAACCTTTTTAGAAACCAGCTTGGCCATCCTTATTGAAGACTGCTCTCCTCCCCTTGTGGTGGGTACCTGGGTGCCTGGGAGTAACAATGCGTGAACCTTAAAGGAGAGAAAGAGTGAGGAAAGCACGGGTCAGAGAAAGAGGTTGAGGGGCTGGTGGATCTTCCAGGAAGGAGGAGCCAACAAAAAGAAAAGACAGAAAAATGGCTTAAGGAAGAAAGAGCAATGCCAAGGGAGCTGGGGGCAGAAGGAACGGGGAATGAACAAGGAGTAGGTGCATGTGGAAGCCCGAGACACTAAAACATGGTCACTTGGAGACAGAGAGATAAGGATCCTGATATGAACACTAGAGATCTGAGAACCTAAGAATAAGAATCACTGAACAGCTTGTGTTAAGAGTCCAAGGGCACACAGGCCTGAGAAGCAGCCCCCAGCTACAGCAGGCATACCCTGGGAACCTACCAGCCAAGCCTGCCAGAGGAGCAAGTAGGAGTGAAGCGATCATCCATCATCAGAAAAACTTCCTTCTGCAGCAAATGGGAACGAATTACAGAGACCCACAGCCAGACAACATGAAGTGAGAGACCTTGGAACACTCAGCCGTAAATGGGATGTCTGCATCAAATCCCTCCTCAAAGGACTCAGGAAACCCTGAAGAAGAGGAGGCAGAAAGAGTGAGGAGCCAGAGGGGGTGGAGGACACCAAGGAACAGGGCCCTCTAAACATAGCAGGACTGATGTACACAAGAATTCATGGAGACTGAGGCAGCATGCACAGGACCTGCGCAGGTCTGTACCACATGAGGCTCTAGAGCTGAAAGTAGACACATGTTCTATCCTTAACCCAGAAGCTATCTCCAACTGAGAATGAAAACTTAGTTTTCTCCAAAGGAGTCTGACTGCAGAAACAAACTACTTTTAAGAGTAGGCCCCTAGCTGGGCGGTGGTGGCGCACGCCTTTAATCCCAGCACTTGGGAGGCAGAGGCAGGTAGATTTCTGAGTTCCAGGCCAGCCTGGTCTACAGAGTGAGTTCCGGGACAGCCAGGGCTACACAGAGAAACCCTGTCTCGAAAAACCAAAGAATGTTTTAAGAGTAGGCCCCATGCCTAGCAGTGGATGGCCAACAGACAACAAACTCAACGTCATCTTTAGAGGTTGCTTGTCTCATAAGGTTCTGTCTGTCTGTCTGTCTATCTATCTATCTATCTATCTATCTATCTATCTATCTATCTATCTATCTATCCTACATGTTTTCCATATATATTATGGCTTCTGGTTTTGTATTTTTTATGGGATTCCTGAATGTGAAAACAAATGTATCTCTGTATCTATATATGTTTCTTATACCTTTGTGTGTGTGTGTTGGGAGGGCTCTTTGTCTTCTGTTTGTTTATTTTGTTCTATTCTGATTTAAGTTGTTTTATCTTATTATATTATCAGGGTTTTCTAGAAGAACAGAACTTATAGAATGAACACACACACACACAGAGGATTTATTAGAATGGCTTATAGGCTTCTGCTAATTCAGTGGTTTTCAACCTTCCTAATGCTGTGACCCTTTAAGACAGTTTCTCATGTTGTGGTGACCTCCGGCCATAAAATTATTCTCATTGCTACTTCATAACTGTAATTTTGCTATTGTTATAAATCATAATGTAACCATTTTTGGAGACAGAGGTTTGCCAAAGGAGTTGGGATCCACAGGTTGAGAACCTCTGTCCTAGTCCAACAGTGACTGTCTACCAATGGGAGATCCAAGAGTCTAGTAGTTGTTCAGTCCATGAAGTTGTGTGTCTCAGCTAGTCTTCAAGATGTGCCAGAATTCCAAAGAAATGGGCTCTAATGGCAGTGAGGGAATGCACTTGCCAGACACCGAGGGCAAGCAGGCAAAGAGAGCACGTTTCTTTCCCCTGAGTCCTTTACATAAGCTGCCAGCAGAAGGTGTAGCCTGGGTTGAAGGTGGATCTTCCCACCTTTAAAGACATGGACTAAAAGTGGACCTTCCCACTTCAAATGATTTAATAAAGAAAATTTCTCACAGGTGTACCCTGTTAGTTTCAGATGTAGTCAGGTTAACAACCAAAAATAGACATCACTCTTATTGTATCTTATTTTATTATTATCTTTAGATGCCTGCTTGTTTTCTAAAGAGAGGCAGAAAGGGAGTGGGATGGGAGGGGAGATGGGAAGGAAGTGAGAGGAGCAGAGGAAGAGGAAACCATAATCAAAATATATTACCTGAAAAAAAAAAAAGCCCACCTCACCCTATTTTCAATAAAAGAAAAAAGGGCTCACAGGATGGCGCAGTCACTGTGGTATTTTGGACAAGTGTTTCTCCTAGCTCTGTATGTTGAGTTTGTTCCTCAGTCAAGATATGTTGTAGGAAATGCTCAAAGGATTGATAAAAGTATTATAGGTTTTTTTTTCCTTTTTAAAATGTCTGGTCCCTGGCTGGAGACATAACCACTGAAGGCTGCTGGGAGTTCCCTCCATCATTGAGGATGGGCTGTTAGATGGACTGAGACTAATTTTTTCTCTTTCCTTTTGCCTCCTGGCCATAGGGTGAGTGACTGCCCTGCTTTCTCTTTCTACCACAGTGTGTTACCACAGCCAAAAACAACAATGATGGCCCACCGGCCAACATCTCCTCCGATACCAAGAACCAGAATTACCCTCATCTCAGGTGTTTGTTCTACAGGTAGAAAAACTAGAAGTCACTTTGCTTGGCAAACAGAAAGTCTGAAAACAAGACATGAGGTGGGCTTAGAGGAGCATCTGGTACAGAACGGGCCAGCACTCATGAGTTACAGGATTGAATGGCCTGTGTGTGTGCTAGGCCTGCAGCTCACAAGTCTCCACTGAACTCATAGCCTTAGGGAATTTTGTGAGCTTTGGAGAGGAATTGGTATTTAGAGTGCTGGCCGCGTGTTCGGCTTGGGGAAATGCTCGGTAGGATCTCCGAGGTACTGAGTTTTCCGGTTACTCTGGGCTAAAATAAAGCCTCTCCCTGCTACTGTTCCAAATGAGTTCTGCTGAGTTCTAGCTTTCTCCCCTTAGAGGTATCCTTCAAGGTCTCTGAGGAAGGAAACAGAGAGGGTTGGTAGTAATACAGCAGGAGCAAGGCTTCCCCAGCTGTAGCTGTATGTCAGGGGTAGCAAAATTGTGCCTGGCAGGCTTTCCAGATCCAGGGCCTCCAGGAGGTGCAAAGGCAGGAGGAAAGGGCTGCTTGTTTCAAGAAAGAGCCTGCCCCTTGGCCAGCCTTACTTGGTTTTTATCTTCCCACTTCCCAATTCCTATCCTACCAGGAATGCATGTGTACTGTTTCCTGAATTCTGAAACACTTAGGCTGTTAATTAAGTTGGCCTAAGTTTTCTTTTTTATTTAAAATGTATCTAAACTCCTTTCCTGTCTGGGCCAGAGCACTGAGCAGACCTTGGGTGGCAGCTCTGCCCCCAACATCCAAGAACCCAGAGGAAGCAGGGATCCCAGGTGCTCGAACTCAGGCAGTATCCTAGGTAAGCAGACAGCAGGGCCCGCCCTCAACGGGGAGTAACTGGGAACCAAAAGGACCCAGGAAGTCACTCCCGGCCTGGAACACTGGTTCCTTCCGGTCTGGGCCAGAGCACTGAGCAGATCTTGGGATCCCAGGCGCTCTAACTTGGACAGTGTCTTAGAAACTAGTTCTCAGATCTGAGTCCTAGGTCAGACCTCTGCCAGGTCTGCTGTTGTGTGGACCCCGGATTCCACCTGAGACATACTGGAAGGTCCACTCAATCCAGAGCCACAGAGGAACAAATGAACTCAGAGCTTCAGACAACATATCCTGAGATATTCTAGAGGAGACACTGCACCCAGAACAGCAGACACCTAACTGGACTACTACCTTGGAGGCACCATATCCTGAGGCATCCTAGAGGTACCACTGTAATCAGTGCAGCTGGAAAAGATCACAGAGACATCTGGACCCCTAGGAGATCAGACACAAGCTAGGTAACTAGAAAGACAGGCTTCAGTCAGAGACAGCAAGTACAGGCAGCACTAGAGTTAACCAGATGGCAAAAGGCAAGAGCAAGAATGTAAGCAACAGAAACCAAAGTTACATGGCATCATCAGAACCCAGCTTCCCCCATCAGAGCAAGCCCTGAACACCCCATCACACCAGAAAAGCAGGAATCAGAATTAAAATCACTTCTCATGATGATGATAGAGGGCTTTAAGAAAGACATAAATAACACTCTCAAAGAACTTAAGGAGAGCACTGGTAGACAGATAGAAACCCTTAAAGAGGAAACACAAAAATCCCTTAAGGAATTTCAAGAAAATGCAACCAAACGGGAAAAGGAATTAAACAGAACCATGCAGGATCTAAAAATGGAAGTAGAAACAATAAAGAAATCACAAAGGGACAATACCCTGGAGATAGAAAACCTAAAAAAAAGATCAGGAGTCATAGACACAAGTATCACCAACAGAATTCAAGAGATGGAAGAGAGAATCTCATGTGCAGAAGATACCATGGAAAACATTGACACAACTGTCAAAGAAAATGCAAAATACAAAAAGCTACTAACCCAAAATATACAAGAAACCCAAGACACAATGAGAAGGCCAAACCTAAGGATAATAGGTATAGATGAGGGGGAAGACTCCCAACTAAAAGGACCAGTAAATATCCTCAACAAAATTATAGAGGAAAACTTCTCTAACCTAAAGAAAGAGATGTCCATAAATATACAAGAAGCTTACAGAACTCCAAATAGTTTAGACCAGAAAAGAAATACTTCCCGCCATATAATAGTCAAAACATCAAATGTACAAAACAAAGAAAAAATACTAAAAGCAGTAAGAGAAAAAGGCAAAGTAACATATAAAGGCAGACCTATAAGAATTACACCAGACTTCTCACCAGAGACCATAAAAGCCAGAAGATCCTGGACCGATATCATACAGACCCTAAGAGAACACAAATGCCAGCCCAGACTACTATACCCAGCAAAACTGTCAATCATTATTGATGGAGAAACCAAAATATTCCATGACAAATCCAAATTTACACAGTATCTCAACACAAATCCAGCACTTCAAAGAATAATTGGTGGAAAACTCCAACACAAGGAGGGAAACTACAACCTAGAAAAAGCAAGAAAGTAATCTTCCAAAAACCCCAAAAGAAGATAGTTACACAAACATATCTCCATGGATGTTAGCCCAAAAGCTTGGATTAGCGAAGACTCAACCCAAAGACCACATGAAGCTCATGAAGAAGGAAGACCAAGAGGGGATGCCTCAGTTCTACTTAGAACGAGAAATAAAAATGCTCAAGGGAGCAAATAGGGAAACAAAACATGGAACAGAAACAGAAGGAGGGGCCATCAGGAGACCTTTCCACCTGGGTATTCACCCCATGTACAGCCACCTAATCTAAACACTGTTGTGGATGGCTGGAAGTGCATAATGTGAGGAACATGATATAGCTGTCTCCTTAGAGGTCAGCCAAAGACTAAAACACTCAGAGGACAATGTTCACAACTAACCACTGATATGATCAGTGGTTTCCCAATGGAGAACTTAGTGAGAGGACTGAAGGAGCAGAAAAGGTTATTGACCCCAGGTGGAAAGCAACAATACCAAACAACCAGAGCCCCCCAGGGTCTAAACCACCAGCCTGGGAACACATAGGGAGGGACCCAAGACTCCAGAGGTATATGTAGGGGAGGATGGCCCTGTCGGACATAGGTGGGAGAGGAGTTTCTTGGTCCCATAAAAAAAAAAAAAAAGAATGAAAAATGAATGAATGAACACACAGTGGGGGGGGGATGGGAGGGCGGGGACGGGATAGTGAGGGGGTAGGTGTGGTCACTGCCTCATAGAAGCATGAGGAGGGGGATGGGATAGGTTTCTGGGTGGTGGGAGGAAGTAGGCTAAGGGAATAAAATCTGAAATGTAAATACTATAACCAATTTTAAGAAGCGGGGGGGGGGGGGGAGAAGTCTTCAGAACCAACATCTTAAAAAAAAAAAGTCAGCCCCCTGGGGGTGGGAAATTTTTTTTTTTCTTTTCTTGATACTAAAACTTGTTCTGAGAATTGTATATTGCAGAATACACAGCCTTGGTGTATCTACTCATCAAGCATACTGAGCAGACCTGCCCAAACCTCTGATGTCCTGGAATTCCATCTGGATTCAGTGAAGACATAGCATCAGAGGCTTATCAACTTACTCTCCCCCCCACCCCTCTTCTAAAATCTCAATGCCCTTAATCAGCTTGAAGAAGTTAAAGAAGAGTCAGCGGCCCTATTCCCTGAGCTTGGGGACTAATGTGGTTAATAATGGTCTGTCTTTCTAGGGACAAGTAGTGGTTTTGTTGGAACAGGGGGGATTAGCTAGGACTTACTGCATAGCCATAACCTATTGGTAGAAATCTGTATAATTATTATCAAGATGAAGTTATAAATTTTTAAATGGTACAAAATTTACCTTGATCTCAAATTTAAGGTTTTCATTGGTACGAGCCTCTTATTAATATAAAAATGAGATGAATATTGATACACTCATGGGCATTGTGCCTGTATAACACATTTAGGAATACAATGCCTAGACCCAGCCCTTTTTTAACTTTTTTAACTGATTTGGGACGCTTAACCTATGAGTTAAGGGACTATAGCAAATTCATATTTTTGAGTTTATTGTTAGGGTGCTTTCCATATTTTACTTAGAAATAGCTGAGAGGAGTTAACAGAAAACAGTCCAGGTTACCTTACATGGATAGTTGGTTTTCAAAACATCAGAAGTCCATAGAACTGATGCTACAAATATTTATATATTAATGTTCATATTGATTAGAGACCTGTCTGCTCCTGACAGCTTCCTGTCGTGGATTCTAAGAAGAAATTGAGCATCCTTGGAGTTACTCCAGTTGTGTGGTAACAGCCACTAGGCAAGAATTGCCTCTCTCCATCTACAGACAAATTACTGTCCAGAAAAGGACACACATGCAGAATAGTCTACTGATTATATCTGCCTAGACAGAGTAATCAGTCCTTAATAATCCTGCATCACCAAGGTCTCTCAGATGATTCTGGGCCAGAAGGCTGAAGATTTGATGCTCCAACGTTCGGTAGTATAGGGGCTTTTCAGTTGTTCAGAGGTCTCTATAAATTGGCTAAGTTTTAGAAGCTATGCTTTGTGCTTCCCACAATTATAGTTAACTCAGTCATTCTGGATTTCTGATGGGGTTGAAAACTTATAGCTATTTACCGTAAGAGAAAAGATTTGAGTGGATGGTCGCCAGCTGACATTCATCCTAAAGCCAGGTTCAGAATTAAATGTTTTAGTTAGGATAGATGACAGAGGTACTGGTTAGTCAACAAAAGGATGGACTGGGTATTAGGACTATCTTGTACCTCACTGGTACAAATTGGCCTAATTATGCTCTAATTGTATTTTGAGAGAAAAGTTTCATTTTAACAGGAAGGGTGATGTGTAGGAGGAGCTAAGGTAGGAGGAGTACTGAGAGGAAGAAAAGGAGTAAGAAGAGGAGGAGAAGAAGGATAGAAGAAGCTAGGTGATGAAAGAGAGAAAGAGGGGGGAGACAGGGAGGCAGATATTCATGTATCTCCACCAGTCAAAGATAGTTGTTATATCTAGGTTGGTCAGTGGGTTACACCTCTGATTGAACAATTCCAAACTTATAACGCTTATGATTAACATTATTTAAAAAAAAAGTATAAATGCAAAAAGGAAAAGGGGGCATGGGATAGGGATTTTCTAAGGGGGGGGGGAATGGGGAAAGGGGATGGCATCTGAAGTGTAAATAAAATATCTAATAAAAAAAAAGGAAAAAAAAATAAAAAAAAAATAAAATAAAATGTATCTAAAGTTACGAGTACAACCCTCAAAGCGTATGCAAAGGAAACACAGCATCAAGCAGGTTTAGTTACTCTGATTTGACCATAGAAAGATTATATATAACTCCCTTTCTCAAAACTGCATTACATATTTAAAGTAGACATATGATTTAATTACACAATGGCTCATCAAGGGAAAAGATTCTATTGTGACGTCATAGATGAAGTGAAGTCCTGGGCATAGAGGAGAGTCAAGTCATCAGGTAGAAGATTTTCTCTCATCTACCATCCCATAAATAATAAACAGAAAAAAATAAGACAACACGATAGAATTTCCATGAACCACCCTTCCCTTTTCTCTAGAACAGAAATTGTTCCCCTTCTCTCTTCCCATTCTAAAAAGAAACAGTGGAGAGTTGACTACTGAGCCGTTAATTCTAAATTAATGCCACTGGTTTAAGACACACACACACAGGATGTTTTCATCTATTTTCTGTTACTATCTCTGAATACCCTAAGGCTAAGAAATCTATAAAGAACAGAGTAACTTATCTCACAGCTCTGAAGGTGGGCAGTACAAGTGCCCCATCTTCTTGCTATGTCATGATAGGGCAGGAGGCATCACGTGGTAAGAGCCCATGTGCTAGCTTAGGTCTCTCTTCCTCTTCTTATAAAGTCACAGAAGCCTGGTCCCTCATGCATGTATCTAGTCCCAATTACTCTCAAGTATCCTTTATTCAGATACCACTAATAAATGAATGTGAGGCTCAATTTGAATATGAGACACATTCAAACCACAGCACATAGTAAGCTATTCTAAGAGAGACAGTTCCATGTTCAGGGAGCCACTGGTGGACATCTGTATAGACCACAGCCCGGCCTCCCTGAAGCTCGAAAGAGCAACTTTAAGAAAGAGTTTAGAATTTAGCATTTGCTCAAAACCACTTCCCAGTCTGGCCGACTCCTTGATCCCACTGTCGTGGTGTATATGCTTTGAACAGACCACAGTCTGGGAAGGACCAGAGGAAAAGAAAAGCAGTGTGACATAAAGCTGAACACTGGCGGTCACATGATCCCCACTTCGCAGGCCTGGTGTCAGCACTCGTGCACAGTGTTACCAAGCCTTCTCTCTTGGCATCTGTAGACCCTTTGTTCTTTTCTCTGCCGCATGAACTCCGTGCTTGTGAAGAGATAGCTCTGACGTCATTGCAGCCTCACCCTCCATTTCCAAACAAAGATTTTTCAGAAGAAATACCTTCTTAAAAGATACCCTCCATTCTCCTGGTAGAAAACTTGCGATTCCTGCCTTTGCAAGCCCGAGGCTTAGAAGCATATCCTGATAGGCATCAACAGAAGTGTCTGGATGCTGTCATCACCATCACCCCTCACAGAGAAATAGAACAGTCACCTACCTCCTGCCTGAGCCGTGGGCTGTCCCCCGTAGAGCAAAGGCCACTCCAGACACAATTCTTTGGGAAGAAAGAACCAATTCCAGCCAATTCAGGTGTCTGAGAGATTATCATGATGGCTTTTTTTATACAGTTACCAATGCAGTTTGAGACTATAATAAACTGTACAGGTGTAGGGCCCTGTGGCCTTGACACTTGAAAGCAGGAAATGAAATCAGTTTCTGTCATTTAACTTTCTTCCAAATTTTCTGTCATTTTAATTTTCTCCCAAAGTTCCTCACATCTACGGGTGTAATGGGATGCCAGGGAGAGAGAATTATGAGCTAAACGTGCAGAGCAGAAAAAGATCATGATGTCTCTCAGAGGACCCACTATGGTTTTAATTGCAGGAAAGGGGGACATAAAACGGCAAGCATCAGAGGAAGCAAGGGAGGCAAAGCCAAGCCAGGATGTTGGCACCGAGTTGCGTGTCTTCTGGATTCATCATAACGCCTGTTCTCTGATTGACACAGGCTTCCCTGTAACAGTGGTCACATCTATCTGAAGCCCTGATGGGTGCCTGGGGTCTTATTTGCAAGTTGGCTCCAGATGTACTGTGCTAGCATCCCTGGTGTCTAGTGGTTGGGGTTTGGTGCTGTTTCCAGATTCAGGGTACCTGCAGTTGTAACAGTCTTGCAAGGGTGAGAAGTGACTTGCTAAAGCCGGTGGTTCAGGGGCAGCTCTAGCTTTACCTTTCCCGATCACATTCTCCACAAATGAGCATGGGGATGTGATTCTTATCTCCTTCCTTTATTTCACTGGCCCCCAGGCTTGCATTTCCTCCTTGAAACTTCTGAGTCAGTGGCTAGAGGAATGCGACCCCACCCAGTCCTGTCCTGCCTGCACTCAGAACCCTTGTGACTCCCTCTTCAGGCACCACCTTGCTCTGCTTGTTGCCACAGTGGGCAGCTGATTTGGTGCTGTGGTGAAGTGACGCCCCCGGCTGCTGTTTAGGTAAGGTTTGCGTCTGGCTCTGTAGGTACAGTTGGCCTTTGACTCTTCCACAGAAAGCAGGTGGTGTGACACAACACATTCACAAGAACATTTAATACATGCCGGGCAGTGGTGGCGCACGCCTTTAATCCCAGCACTTGGGAAGCTGAGGCAGGAGGATTTCTGAGTTCGAGGGCAGCCTGCTCTACAGAGTGAATTCCAGGACAGCCAGGGCTACATTTTCTTTTTTTCTTTTTGATCATGGCTTAGCCTCCCTCAATGATGCAGGACCCTGGGGGATCACGTTGATATGATTTTAAAGCATGATCATTTCATCTGGATTCTTCACATCTACTGAACTCTTTCTGAAGAACTTTTATTGTTTTTTTAAATATAAAATTACCTATATAATATATACAGACCACAAGGGGTTTGGAAAACAGAAATAGCCTTTTGGTATATAGTAAAAGTACATACTTAAATATTTTCATTTCAGAGGTTTTCTTTCTTTCTTTAAAGATTTACTGGGTCTCTGCGTGCATCTGGGCATGCGTGTGTGCAAGTGCTCACAAAATCAGAGGAGAATTGAATCCCTTGGAGCTGGAGCCAGAGGAGAATGTGGTCCTCTGCTAGAAAAGTTAGTGTTAAGGGCAGGGCCCTCTTCCTGCTCTAGATTTATTTTCTTTTTAAATGATATATACTGAGCCATTATAAAAACCAGTTTCACTTATAATAGATCATGAATGTATATCTAAGCTACCATGGAAATTTGAATGACTATGTAGAGTTTATATAACCAAGTCCCCATTATTGGAGTTTATACGTCAAATACTTTATGTGTGTGTGTGTGTGTGCGTGCTTTCTATGTGTCAGTCACCTATAGCTACCAGCCCATTTAGCCCTCAACATAACATAATAGTCACATAATGGTGACTATTGTCACCATTTTGTAAAGGAGGACAGGGTCACAGGGAGGTTAAATAGCTTGTCCCCAGTCATTCCTAACATTGTAAGTAGTGGATCCAGATTCAAACCCAGACAGTGTGGCTCCACATCTGTGTTCCCAACATACTGCAAGCCACCCTCTACCATGTCAAAAAGTAAAGGCTCCTTTACCTGAGAACTGCTTACTCTACACCAGACTTCCCTGGAGCATAAGAAAATGGTTATGAGTCATTGCTAGAGCAAATTCATCAACTTTTGAGACAACAGGCAAAGAAGCAGCCAGGCCGGATGGGTGTTGGGAAGGCCAGCCCAAGGAAGGCCACAGTTTGGTATCCCAAGCAGCTTGACCCCCAGGTTACTCACCGCCCAGCAGAACCAGAGAGAGCACAGCTTCCCCTGACTGATGTTAACTTCCTGACACAGAGAAGTTTTTTTTTTTTTTTTTTTTTCTTTTACGTTTTGCATATGAGCTGCTGCTTCTGACCCAGCCGGTTGGCTGGAGGCCAGAGAGACAGATAGGAAGTGGGCTGGCTGGCTGCTGCTTTGCTGAGCCAGCAGGCATTGCAGTGGGGCCTGCCTGTGTCTGTGCTCATTTAGCCTCTGGGTGACTTCTAGCACGGCCCCTGGAGCTTATGAAAACCTTCGGGGTAACCTGTGGGAGACCGTGGGGGTACAGGGATCCTTACTCACACTGGCCTTGAGATTGGGTTAGGAATATGGCCACCTCCATTCCTTGCCTGTCTTTTTAGTATTGATACTATGACATCATTGTTCACCATGATAATGATTGTTTGACTTCGTTAATTCTACCTTAACTTTTTTAACTCCCACCACAGTGCTAAGAAATAGAATAGCCCTCATCAACCATTAATCTCATTTTAGTACTAAAGGAAGCCCACCCCAGAGAGGCTAAATATCCTGACATAAATAGGGAAGGATAGCTAGACACGGTGATACACACTTTAATATGAACATTCAGAAGGCCAAAGCAGAAAGATTACAGAGTGTTAAGATTAACTTGAGCCTACATAGAGAGATTCTGTCTCAAACAACCCCAACCAAGCAACCAAGCAGTAGAAGAAAAGGTATCAGTATAGACAGGATTGCAGAGTTATAACCTTGATACAAGCCTGAACCCAGAAACAGGCCTCCACAGAAGTAGCTTTGGCTAGAGGGAAATAATGGTTGAACTGCTTGCCCATCACTCGTAGAAGAGACTTGAAGAGACGCTTGGAATTGATCGGGGAAAGTTTTTGAGACAGGGTCTCTCGTAACTCAGACTAGCTTTGGATTCTGTGTACCTAAATGCTTGATTCAACCTCCTAATCCTCCTTTTAACTTCCAAGTGCTGGGATAACAGGCTTGTGCCACTAAACCCAACTAGAAGTTATGTTTTACTTAAGCTGCCTAGGCAATCATGCATAGAGACCGGGAGTAGAGTGATATAAAAGAACACTCCAGTTTCCCGCTCAGGAGGTTTGTCAACTTTATTACCTCATTTCTTCTTTTACAAGGGAACCTGGAGCACTCAGACCTGCATGCTAAGTGCGGGTTGTGTTGTAGTTGGTCCGGGGAGATGTGATCATCACTGTAGTTTCAGTACAGGACCCACTAGATGCTCAAGAGCAAGATGCATTTGTTCTGTGTGTTGCTCTGGAGGCTTCTTCCATAATGCAACCCACTCCTCAGGTTCTCACCTGAGTCAACCCTTTTTTCACAGAGATGGGAACAACACTGAGAAGAGCCAAAACCAACCCAACTCAGACTTCTAAGCAGGAAGACACATGGCTTGATCTGATAGTCATTTAAGGACTGTAATCAAGGTGCCTGAAATCTGAACAAGGTTAAGACTGGGTTGAAATGCTCTCCTTCAATGATTGGGAAGCTGGGTTATACACATTGTGTTTTAGAGCAACCAACTCTTAGGAGTGTGTATGTATGCTTTTGTTGAAGACATAAATTGTTTATTTTTCTGTAGTTCTTGAAGTAAACACTAAAAAACCAAAAGCTTAATATCTGGAGTATAAATCCCAGGTCAGTCTGGGATGCTCAGTGAGACCCTTTCATAAACAGAGCAATAAACCAAAAGTTTAAAAGAAAAACAAACTGAAGAGTTGCTAGTTAAAGCCAAGGTAGGTATGGCCCCAGATAAAGAGGTAGTCCCTGGCATGGTTCTCTACAGTCTATTCTTCCCACTGTGAATAGGTGCTTTAAAAACTTGCAGTGACACCCCTATATCCCACCCATGGCCATACCCCCCAGCTGCATTCTAGTCTGCTCCCTCACTGGCTGTATAACTTGGGCAGTGTGTATCTTCTGGACCTCATTGCCATAGTCCTGCTGTCACAGAGTGAGCACTTGGTAACTGTCACCTGTACTAGTAACCCCCAGTTCATTACACTTCAACCACGCCAATCTCTCTGCTCCTTGATGTCATGCCTACAAACATATACAAACTTATACAAACGTATGCCTACATTTCTCGGTGCAGTGTCTGGGTGTACATACCTTCCACCACTCCCCCTTATCTTAGTCAGTGTTCTATTTGCAGTGAAGAGACACCATGACCACAGCAACTCTTATAAAGGAAAGCATTTAAGAAGACTGGCTTGCAGTTTCAGAGGTTTAGTCCATTGTCATCCTGGCAGACAAACGTGGTACTGGAGAAGTAGTTGGGCATTCTATCCGTACCCACAGGCAACACAAGAAGAGCGGGAGACACTGAGACCAGTTTGAGCTTTTGACACTCCCAATGACACACTTCCTCCAAAAGGGCCACACCTCTTAATCCTTCTCAAGAAGTGCCACTCCCCGATGACCAGGCATTCAATAGCTGCTAGCACTTGGCTTACAGCTTGGATGAACCCAAGAGAGGCATACTTGTTTTATCTTATTTTAGTAGTTCAGACTTAATTCTTTAAAACTTTTTTATTGATTCTTTGTGAGTTTCACATCATGCACCTTAGTTCTGCTCATCTTCCCGACCCTTCATGTCTACCCTTCACTCTTGCAATGCCCCCCAAATAAAACACACAAAACACACACACACTAAACAAATAAATAAACAGCAAAAACAAAGCCTAGAAAACATCTCATCATGGAAGCTGTAGTGTGACACAGTGTGTCCCACAGTATACCCTTTGTTCACACATCTTCACTTGTAGATGTTCATTGCAATGAGTCATTGGTCTGATTTCAGATCTCTGGCTTCCATGACACCATCACTATTAGATTCTTATTGAGATTCCTCCCAGTTGTCCTGTTATTGTCCTGTGTCATGAAGATGATATAGATTTGGGGGTGGGTCAATTCAGAGCCCTGGATCTGGGCCTGGGTGGTAGCTGAGCTGCTCAGTTGTTGGCTCTCTTATCCCCATCACCAGGGTGAACTCTCCAGCACTGCTCCTGCTAGGCCACCCAATGGGTCAGCTCTCCTGCTTTCATGCCCTTGGACCGGTTCATCTGTACCCATGCCTCCAGAGCCAGCTCCACTGTGCTACCCAGTCAAGGCTTTTGCCCAATCTCCCAAGTGCTGCAGCCTGTGAGGGGCTGGGCCAGCTCTCCCGCTCTCACACCTTCAGGGCTGGCTCACCAGTGCCTTCATCAATCAGGGCCAGTTCCACTGTGTTGCCCAGGTAAGGTGCAGGACCCACTCTTCCTAGTGCTACAGCCACTGGGGGTAGTGGGGAGGTAGCTCTCTCACTCTCATGCCCCCAGGGCCAGTTCTCCAGAGCACTGCATGGGGCAGGGCCAGTTATGCCTAACCCCATCCATGTGGTCCCCAGTTACCCTGACCAGGGACATCCTCATGTTCTCTAGTGGTAATATGAGCTATGGACATCCATACCAACCCCTGCCACTGTGTAGCCATGGGCTCCGACATGGCCCTCAGCAGTACCTAGGGCTGGAACCTCACCATGGCCCCAGGTAGCAGGGCTGGCCATTCATACACTACTCCTCTCCACCCTTGAGTCTCCAGTTCTGTCTCTCTTTATAATGCTTAAGCCACTCTACTCCTCTTTCTCTCTCATCTGACCATCACACACTCACACACTGTGGTGGCTCCCGCTGCAGGCTGGCTAAGCATGGGGTGGGCCCCTGCCTGATATCTTCTATCTGTGCTGTGTAGCGTGGCAGCAAGCAGGTGTCTATGGCTCTTTAGTGCCTTGTAGTCCGCAAGTCTCTGACTTCCTCCTCCAGCTCTGTGCTGCCGTTGATTTGATTTGATTTGATTTGATTTGATTTGATTTGATTTGATTTGATTTGATTTTTAGGAGTCCTAGGCATATGATTGCTTTGGCCACCAAACCAGGCATCAAACTAGGATGAACAAAGGATGACCATTTGCTCTGCCCCTGACTGATATAAGACCATCACCACCAAGATGTCTCTTTGCCCAGTGTCAGGGGTGTCAGACTTAAATTTAAGTGAGCGCCTGTGGCTGTCTAATGGACAGCAGAGCACCATTCCAGCCACCACTGGGCTTTCGAGTCCTCAAACCACTAACCACCACTCTCTGAGCACATCATCTGTTGATGCACTCTGTCTGCCCTAGCTGAGGTGAAGCCAATAGAAGTGTACGAGTGTGTGTGTGTGTGTGTGTGTGTGTGTGTGTGTATGTGTTGATGGGGGTCAGATCTTACCCTTATTGCTCACAGCTGTGATCTCCTGGGACGGGAAGAGTGTCTGGGTCTTTGACAAGTGCTTAATATAGCTGTACTATATGTTTTCATCTTACATATTCTTAATTAGAAAGCCCACAGAGGAGTTTTATATAATAATAAAATCACACACACACACACACACAAAGTTAGCTGTCAAAAGTCAATCATTTGAGAGTATTTGAAATTCTTGGGCAGGTGAGATGTCTCAGCTGTAGCTGTGCTTGCTACCAAGTTGGACTGAAAACCTAATTTTGATCCCTGGAACTCACATGGTGGAAGAAAACTGACCGCCACCTCTTTGGGGATCAAATAAATCTTTTACCAGGATCGCGGATCAGATATTTTCATTACAATTCATAGCAAAATTACAGTTATGAAGTAGCAAGAAATGAATTTTATGATTGAGGGGTCACCACAACATGAGGAACTGTATTAAAGGGTCACAGGTTTAGGAAGGCTAAGAACCTCTGGACTGGAGCAAGCTGTCCTCTGACCTCCACACATGTGCTGTGCCATTTGGGCATCTCATTTCTGTACATGAGTAATTAATCAATTATAAAAGGAAATGTTATATTTTCCTGTTTATGAATGCGTGGTTTTTTTTTTTTATCTCTCCTGATAAGACTCCACATTTTACAAACGGCCCACAAGACCTACCTCCTCTCTAAATCTCAAAGGCCCGGCCTGGCCACAGTTCTAACTTCTAGGCAGCCCGTCTTCTCACTGAGGCAGAACACACCTAAGGAATCAGACCACAAAGAACAGCTGCCTTCACTAATGGGTTTCAGCCCATTTATCTGCTTCCCAGAGAATTCAGCAATGGGTGTGGCCAGGGTCAGGTTCAAGGCCTCTGGAGTTCGTGGGCAGCCGCCTCTGTGACTACCACAGTGACATGATTATTCCTAACGCAGTTTGTGGAAACTAAGAAACAAGGCGGCTCTCCTTCCTGTGGGAACAGTGAAGCAAAGTTGTCTTGAAAGACAAGGCTGGCGCACCCTAGAGGGCTGGGACCTAGTGATTCCAGGCCACAGGGTGATGAATGGTTTTTAGAGGGGTCTTGGTTGTGATCTGACCTTCTGTCTTTATGACAAGTTTTGGGTTCGGGTCTGCTGAGAGCAATCAGTCACCAAAGCAATAGAAATCAAGTCAGAGACACAGGGCAGCCCCACCATGTAGGCCATTTCTCCCTGTAGAATCTGTGCAGAACACATCAGGAACAGGGCCTGGTGGCCATCAGAGCTACTTGCTCTGTTCAACAGTAGATGTTGTGTCTGGAAACCTGGATCAGGTTGTTGTGTCCCAGGCCTAAGCTGAAAAGTCATTGGCACAGGCCTGTTGAGATTCTTTTTAAGACTCCTTCATGATCAATGTGCTTGACTTTCTTGTCAACATTCCACTTCCTGTGTACCTACCTCATCTCTAGACATAGGCTTTCCCCCATAACATTAAACCAGAGACTGGGATCCTGGAAATGTAAAAGCAGTGGGAGTCTTGGCTTCAGAAATTGGTTTAATGCCATGGTGAGGTTGACTGAGATGAGGGAAGTGTGTGAGGATGGTTAGCCCCTCTAGGTGTGTCCAACCTTCAGCCTAGGGGCCACATGCAGCCAAAGATAGCTAAGAATGTGGCTCAGTACAACACTTAACTTTGTATAAAACATGAGTGCTTTTTTTTTTTTTTTTTTTTTTTTTTTTTTTTTTTGTAACACAATTACTTTGGGTTTGAATGTATTCTTCGTAGATGACAATGTCATGTTGTTAGTTGATATCTTTGGTGGATTTCTCTCCTTGAGGGCCAGTGGGATGGTCCCTGCCTAATTTAGAAAGGTTATATCACTATCCGGAAAAACATATCAGGACCATTGTGCCCACTCTGATTCTGTCTACAGGCTAGACCATGGCACAAGTTCCTAAACCGCTGGCACCCAGGCCCCTGTCTACGGCCTTAGTCCAGGTTCTACCCCGCCCCTCAGGTACTTTTGAGAAAACCTGAAGGTGGGGTTCTCTAGGGTGCCTGGCTCCTCAGAACCACAGGAAATGCCTCCTATGTCTCAGGCACCTGCTCTCTCACTGCTGAGTCACTTGGAGTATGGTGGGCCCCAGGGCAAGCCTGGCTAACAAGGACTGTAGGTGCTGTGGCCGAAGACAAAATCCTGTTTGCCCATCAGCCTTGGAGCCAGGGCCTGAAAGTACATAAAAGTGAGGAGAGCGAATCCCTCAGTGGCCCTGTAACCCTGTCCTCTGCCACACTCTGCTCATCTGTACAGTCTTTACTCCCGTGGTTTTATACTTTTTCTAGGTTTTTGCAAATTCTTCCTAATTTGTCCGTGTCTTTTTCAAAGCAATAATCTGTCTTTGTGAACATATGACTTGAGGAAGGAATCTCTGGGGCTTTCCTCACTGCCCGGTAGACAGACATGGGTAGGGGTACCCTCTACATCCTCATCGGGTAAAATGAGCCCCGATTTCAGTGGGAACAAAGAAGACTTGTGCCATGGAGCACTTGTCACTAAGGCCTCTCCTGCCATTCCTGGAGGGACTTTTGAGAGGTGAGAGGACCCTGGGTCCCCCTGAGGGAAGTTCAATAAGGGACCTGGGATGGTAGACCTACTGGGCTCCTTTTAAGGCAAGTAGACCATCTCAGGCTGACTGTGTGTCCCTGTGCCCCATGCTTACCTGGCATCATTGTGTCTTATCCTCAAGGGTTAGCCCTTATTTAAGAGCTGAGCCCTGATAGTATCCCACTTCACAGTAAGGAAACTGAGGAGCCGGAAAGCGAAAGGATCTGGCTAAGGTCACTCTAAGGGTTAGAGGTCTGAAGCAACAGAAGCAGCCCTCATAGTTCTGGTGGGCCAGCCCCAAGGCTATGCTTAGTCACCACACTGTCACCTTTCCTGGCTGCTGTCCTCTAAAGGCTCCCCTCCTGCCCACCCTACATCAAGAGCTAGGGGACACCACAGTTACCTCAGGGCAGCCCCCCCCGCCCCCCCCCCCGCCCTCTCTTCTACTTGTACCTGAGAGTACTCCATTTCCCTCCTCCATAGTCAAGAGGCTCAGATCCCTCCCCTGATGTAATGTTTCTTCCTGTGTAATTCTGAGAGATGGCTCCCGACTGTGTCCATTTGTTCAGCGCAGGAGAATCCTGTTGGGGGAAAGATTATCAAAATATTTGCCATCTTCACGGGGAGTGTTGGCAGTTGTTGCTGGAGCCCTGCTGGATGTGTGAGTGCTGTTGTTCCTCCTGGCTTCTGTCTGCATCTGCCTGCTGGGGGCGGGGGCGGGGGCGGGGTGGGGAGTGAAGACTATATTTAACCCATAGGTGGAAGCTATATTTAGCCTCTGGGCCGGTTAGGGGTGCTCAGGCACAGTGCAGATGTCTGCCACTGGCACATGCAGATGAATATGCATTTAGGAGTTATCTCCTCTGAAGAGTTAGGTGAGAGCAAACTCCGAGTGTGTTAATTAGCATACTGCTGGAGTCTTAGGTACTCTGAGACCCCAGATACAGGAAAGACTCTTGACATTTCTACTGACTCTGACCTTGACCTGAGCTTGTATCCTAGCCTGTAAAATGAAGAGGGGGCAGCAGGAGAGATGACCCTTGAGTGGCAGGGAAACTTCTAGGAACCAGGTTGTCCAAGTTCCTTCCCTTCGCAAGAGATGAAAGACCCCTTATGAGCTTCACTTTCCTTCTGTTTGTGAATAGGTACACATGTGCATGCTGTGTGTGTATGTGTCTGTGTCTGTGTGAATAGTGTGTGTCTGTGTGTAGTATGTGTCTGTGTGAATAGTGTGTGTCTGTGTGTAGTATGTGTCTGTGTGTAATGTGTGTGTGTTTGTGTGTGTAGTGTGTCTGTGTGTCTATGTGTGTCTGTACATGTGTGTGTAGTTTGTGTATGTGTAGTGTTTGTGTATGTGTCTGTTCATGTATGTGTAGTTTGTGTATGTGTAGTGTGTCTGTGTCTATGTGTGTATGCATGTCTGTGTATAGTTTGTGTATGTATATTTGCCTGTGTGTGTATATGTCTATGTGTAGTATATCTGTGTGTGTGTAGTATGTCTGTGTATGTATGTGACTATGTATGTGTTTGTATGTATGTGTGTACATGATATGTGTGCAGTTTGTGTGTGTATTTGCCTGTGTCTATGTGTGTTTGTATATGTATTTTGTGTATGTGTATTTATCTGTGTGTATATGTGTCTGTGAATAGTGTGTCTGTGTGTATAGTATGTGTGTGTAGTGTGTCTGTCTGTGTGTCTATGTATGTGTATGTATATGTTGTGTGTGTAGTGTGTGTCTGTAGTATGTGTCTGTGTATTTGTGTATGTTTGTGTCTGTGTGTAGTGTGTCTGTCTATGTATGTGTATGTATGTGCTATGTGTGTAGTGTGTGTCTGTATGTAGTATTTGTCTGTGTATGTATTTGTCTGTGTATGTATTTGTCTGTGTATGTATATGTCATGTGTAATGTGTCTGTGTGTATGTGTCTATGTGTGTAAGTATGTGTGTGTATGTATGTATAGTGTGTCTATGTGTAAAGTGTGTCTCTGTGTGTATGTATAATGTGTCTGTGTGTACATGTGTGTGTGGTGTGGTGTGTAATGTCTCTGAGGTAGTACTTGGCTGTAATACAATAAGCATTCAGGCTGTAATTTTTGCCCTTCCTACTCTCACATTTTATGGACTACAGTGTAGATCTTGGCGGTCATTCTCTAGGGATAATGCTTTGTGTGAACAATGGACTGAGAAAATTGGCTGGAGGAAAAGAAGATTCTTCCAGGGATTTAAAAATGGGGAGGGGAGGGGAGGGCTAGGAATCACTGAGTCCCATAAGTCATCTATTTGTGAGCATCTTCTGCTGGCCCTTCTGAACCTCCCATGGGACATCTTTAGTGTAGTAATGTCACCTGCATGGAAGTCCTCAAGGAAGGGTCAGAGGCAGGGAGTCTAATTTTAATTTTCTACAGAGCCTAGCTTCCCTGAAGTTGGCCTGAAGTGATTGCCAGGGTGGGGACAGAGAGCAGGAAGGGTGGCTTCAGTTACTCAGGGGGAACTCCACAGATGTTTTCTGCTCCTTCAAACTATTTCGTGTTTCTTCCTCCCAGAGAAGGTATTTTGCATGTGGCCCCATATGAGTGAAAAACAAACGAGCAGACTGACAAACAAACAAATCAGTCAGAAACCATGTCTGAGCCAGTCAACTTGGGATTTCAGATAGAAATTCCCTACCGCTCAAAATGACCAAGGGTGTTTCTTCACAGCAAGGTTCAGTGTCTTCATCTGCAGAATAGAGAGAGTGAGACTTCCTCTCAGGGGTGTTGTAGGACTGAGGATCCCCACATACAGCACAGCACAGGCCTCCCCTTCGTGCTGTACTGGAGAGGGCGCTCTGCTTCCCTGTCTGTGTTCTGTACCATGCCAAAAGGCAGGGTACAGGGATTCTTCCTGTTAGATGCTGTTCTCTTTCAGAGCTAGGCTGTAATCTTCCTAGAGGTTTTGGGCAGGTTAGAACCTGTGAGCTGTCATCAGCACTGATGCTGCTGAAGAGAAGCTATAAATAGGAAAGAACCCAAGGGAGAACACTCAATAGCCCCTTCTCACCTGGTCTACTGCCACAAAGTGGTAGCTCGGTTCGGCTAAGGTCTTGGCTAGGGAATAAATGGCAGGGGCGGTCATTGGCAGGCTGAGGGCCACTCTTCTTATCCAAGGTATCTTCCACCCTGTTCAGAAATGGGAGCCCCAGTTGCTCCCTTGGCTGGGCACCCCCATTCAATCAGCAGCACTCATAATTATTGGGCATCTCTGCTTTGCACTCTGTGTTTATTGATCACACTGTTCTTGAGCTATCTCGTCTGAATTCATTGCTCCTGATCCCTTGACGCTTTTCCTATCTGCAGGGTCCACTTCATAGTTTGCAAAGATAGCTCAACACTGTTCGTTTCTAAGCCCGCTTTTGAAGTGGGCTGGTGACCCATTCCAGGAGTTGGACATCTGTAGAGCCACACAGAGGATAGCTCAATAGCTCAACAAGATCTTCCTAACAGCAATCAATACTCCAGACCAGGTAAAGGTCTACCTGATCTCCCATAGGAAGACATTTATGAGATTCCCTTCTCTTACCCAGAGACTGAGGGCAGCATCTCCTAGACTGTAAGTAGAAGGTGCATCCCAGAGCCATGGAGGTGTTGCCACTCACCCTGGGCTGTTCATCTTTTCACCTAGAGGAGCTTTATGGGTGGATTGTAACTTGCCCTCTTGAAGCCCTGTTCAGATGCTTCAGGACTCCCAAAGTGGGTGGCTAAGTAGATTACTGTCCCTCCTCCCACCCAACTGTTCCTCCACTGATGATGACCTGGCTCCTGGGGCACAGGGTGGTCTGAAAATGTGGTATTTGTATGATTCTATCTCTTCCCCCTTTGAAGCTCACAGTTCTTGACAGAGTATCTGGACCACCTGTTTAGACGTGAATGATTTGAAGCCAAGTTTCTGGTAGCTTTGCCAATAACCAGGAGGGCTGCTCCCCCAAGGAACATAGCTGGAGCCGGACTGATTCCTGGGTGGTCCTAAGGCTTCACTGAGAGAGGCCCAGGGAGGGGGTGGTTGGTGTCAAACACCATCTTACTAGGAGCAAGGAGGAGCCAGCTCTAGACACTGATAACAACCAGGACTGGAGGAAGATATAACAATGAAAAAAAAAATCTACAGACGCTCAGTTCATGCTGAATTCACCCTTAAAACCCCAGTCATTGAAGGAGTTACAGAACACCTTTGAGGATCACAGACTTAGGTAGATAAAGTCAGAGAAGGACTGGTGTGTGTGTGTGTGTGTGTGTGTGTGTGTATGTGTGTGTTGCCAGAGTGAGGGAGGGAGATGGAAGAAACAATGGCTCATGGGACAATGAGTGCTGAGTTTAAGGGGCCACTCTAAGGTGTTTGAGTTTCAGCCTGTGGGCACAAGAAGCACTTGAAGAGCTTTACGTAGCAGAGAGGTGGAAACTGGGCCTGCACCTTAGAAATATCGTCCAGGTGACTGACTGAAAGATAGATTAAAGACGGGCAGGACAGGAGAGGAGACTAGCTGGCAAGTCACGAACAGCCTAGGTGAGAGAGGATGAATGCTTGCCCTGGAAGCGATATAAGAGCAAGGGAAGAGGCCCTGTTTTTGAGGACTAATTGGGGATAAAAATACTTAGGCCTTCAGTGAGCAATTTAAGGGAGGAGAATATGGTGGTGGGAGGCTGGGGGCTATATGTATGTAGAGGGGGTGTTTTGTGTGTGTGTGCGTGTGCGTGTGTGTGGGCTGTCATCAGCACTGATGCGTGCGCGTGCATGTGGAGGTAATGGGGATGAGGTATATGTGTGTAGGGTGGCAGTGGTGGTGGTGGTGGTTGTGGTGGTGGTGTATGTACACAGAGATGGAGTGAAGGCAGGATTTAGAGAACTCAGGGGTTCCAGCTTGGAACCAGCTGGATAGAGGATCTACCCTGGCATAGGGAAATACAACCAGTTTTGGGTATAAGATGTGCCAATTTTGAACTGTCTGTGCCATCATCAACATTTCCGGACCATTTGAATATTAGAAACTAAACCTCAGAAAGCAATTTCCATTAACACTACGGGACATGTACGTGGTAACCAGAGTCAGTGGGCTGAGTTCAGAGCCAGATATGCTCATTTGCAAAATGGTTGGGGAAAAAGGACCCACAAGGAAACTGACCTGGAAACTCTTGAGCCTCCTGAGGAAACAGTGGCTCAGAGGTCACAAGACGAAGAAGATTCACAAGGGAGGAAGTGAGTAGCAGTGTTCAGTGAAGCTGACACACCAGGTGGCCCAGATCTGCACTGCAGAAATAACTCACCAAGGGCGATTCTACAGGGCTGAAAGTCTCAGGGCCTTTATCAGTCAAAAGAAGACAGGAAAGTGAAACAGTAAGCAGAGGGAAACAGTGACTAAAGCAAGGCATCCAGGGTACAGAAAGCCTACCAGCATACATGGCTGAACTTGGCTAGCTAGCTGAGGAGGAGAAATCATAGACACAGAAGGGGGTGGGGCTGATAGGGTGAGGTAGGACATAGCATTGATGTACAACATCAGGAGTGAGGCCTGGTCCTCTAAGGTGGGAGGAGCATGTGGCAAGGATAACTGTGCTGTTGGGTCTACTGTAGGGGAAAAGAGGATGAAGAGATGAACGACTCAACTTCAAGATGAAGTATGGTTCAAGGTTGTAGATCTTGGATTTGTGGTAGACTACGCTTGCAGGATTGTAAAGCATCTCCGAAAATCTTAAAGTTCTGGAGAAGATGAAGGAATCTGAGACTGTTGGAGAAATATAGCAGAAAAATAAGGTTGAACTCAGACTTGCAAAAAGACTAGCTTATAAGATCAACCTCAGTCCAAGTAGTCCACAAATGTGAGATCTTGTCAAATGCAGGGTCTCCAGTTAGATCTCTCAGTTTAGATATCTAGGAGAGGAGCCTGGGAATCTGCATATTCAAGGTCCCTATTGACTTACATGACCAGGCAAGTTTGAGACTATAGCCATGAGAAAGAGGAAAGCCTCCAAGTCAGGACGATTGAGCTGGGCTTGATGAAGAATGGATGGAGAAGGGTGGAAGTGTAGGAAGAAGAGAATAAGAGAGGCACAGGTAGGTTAGAGCAGGGAACCATGCCCTCAGGATGGGAGCAAGGATAACAGAGGCAAGAAGCACTCTGGGGTCACAATAGGGCTATCACCAGGCTCTAATGATGAGGGAGACAGCACCATCCCTGGAGAGCTCTGTTGTAAAAGAATAGCAGTCAGCAGCTCAGTTGCAAGGTATTCTCATGGGGCAGATTGACTGTGTGCCCTTGCACAAGTAAGGGTTGAGCTATTTGTGGATGGGGTCCATTGTTCTCTGAGGAGCTGGCTCACTTGTGAGTAGGGTAGTTAACACTTGGTCAAACTCATTCCCACTCTTCCTTTGAGTGCCTCTTTTTTCTGTTTCCTCACACTCCTGGTTCTCATGAACAAATGGCCAGTACCCCATGGTCTCAGTCTTCAGTCTTGTCTTCAGTGATTCATGAGAGTTTCAGGAATCTAGACCCGGCAATAGACTGCCACTTATGTGGAGTGGACAGTGATCAGAGTGGTGTGACATACATACACCAAGGAAACCCCGTCTGCTCCTGTGCTCGCCACATATATCCCTTACCTAAATCCCAGAGTTGAAACAACTGAGCATGGGGGCTGGGGGGATAGACTGGAATTGGAGCTTCTGTGTCTGGTCTGCATTCTAATCAATACTGTTTAGACACACATATTCTCAGAGCTTCCGTTCTCTTGTCTGTAAGAAGAGATAATAATACCCAGATCAAGCTGTCTCCAGGGTCAAGGAGGCAAAGTAATCTGTGTTGAAGCAATGGGAAGAGCCATGATCATAGAGTCAACATTATCTATACTCCGTACTGGGAGCCTGGAATAAATGGGGTCAGAAAGGAAGGAGGTGAGGTTAGGGTCCTGGAGCTGCTGTTGAATTCTTACCCCAGGGTCAGCACACTCACAGCGTCTACGTCTACAGAGGAACCTTACCTGTCCTGTGTTTTGATGTTGTAAGCAGTGTGGTTACGGTGTATTTTTTTATGGGGTGCTTCAAGGTCAGACACCACTAAGTATTTGTGAGTCGGGTACTCAGAGTTAAGAAACAGAAACTAGAAATTTAATCATCCGACTCACAGTCCACTGTGAGTCACTGCAGAATGTGTGGGGATTGTTCACTGACTTCCTTCCATTGGCCGCCGAGGAAGTAAGCTCTCAGTCCCTCCATGTTCATGAACCTGAGACATACAAGGTCACATGGAGATCACACAGGGGTCAGTCTTCCTGGAAATGCTGACAACTGAGAAGTCTGCCTCCCACACCCACTGGGACAGGTTCTGTGAGGGGGCAGAGGCCTGGGTAGTGTTACTACTTTTAGTCCCCAAGTGCAGAAAGGACTTTCCCTCAAGTTGCCTGGGGTGATGACTGGGACATTCCTTCACAGAACAGAACATTTGCCAAGCCCTGGCAGTGCCACTGAACACAACTCACCTGGGACATTGCTGACGTGCAGGTTCTTGGGCAGTGCCCCTGGGTGGGGCTGGGCTTTGGCATTTCTGACAAATGCCTGGGTGATGGAGGTTGACTGCTAGGTAGCTGTTTCGTTGTTCTTGGGGAAGAAGAGGTCAGAGAGCCAATCTGTGAGCCATCTATGTGTTATGTGATGTCTACCACAGAGGAGGCTTGGGTGAGGCTCTGACCATTAGATTTGACGCTCTCCCCACCCTACCTTACCCCACTCACCCTGTGGAAAACCCCTTTGAAAAGTTCCGTTCACAAATATTACTGAGTCCTTCCAAGCACCGGACACTTTGTGAATGATCTCTCTACTCAGCTTGTTTCAGTGCTGGGGTTGGACCTCAGCACTGTGTGTAAGAGGCACGCACTCCGTTACTGAGCTACATCCTCATTCTGCCAGACTCTTTGAAGATTCACTTTGCCACTCCACATGCTACTCAGGCAGTTTAAACAGAACTTCTCTCCTCCCTCTAAAGAACAAGGACTCCCACAGAGGGATGGTGAAGGACACAGAGTCAGGCAGTGCAGTTTGGGGACCTCTGATTCCAGCTATGTTGTGAGTGGTCACTCGGCCATTTTGTGCCTGTATTTTCCCAACTTTGAGACAGGCTTCATAACTCCTCCTTCACAGCTTGCTGGATATCTGCAAAGACTGACGAGGTGGTGCATGCTAAGGTCTGAGCTGACTGATGGTAAACATAACTGTTATTCACAAATCAGCCTGCTTCTTCCCACAGGACCTTCGATGCTCTCTGTTTCTTGCTGCACACATGTAGAGCGTGACATTCTAAGGATTACAGTCTCTGCATCCGACTCTGTAATCCTTTGGAAACTTTAGTACTGTTCAAATGGCCACCACCTAAGAGGAGTGTCCCACAGGAACTCGAGTGTGCATGCACACTCACTTCCTACTTTCTGCCCCCCTTGTATTTGCACTGACACATTGGCACTTTCAACAAAGTGCCCCAGGTTAAATTTCATTCTTCTTTGAGAACTTCATGCATGCATACAATGAAAACTTATTTTTAAAAAATGAATTAGCAGACACAACATTGTCTCCATCCAGATGCCGTTTTGCTCACTTGCATTCCAAAGGGCTTTTAAAACATTTATGTTGACTTCTCATTGTGGCATCTTCAAAGCTTCTTTTAAAAAGATCACAATAAACTTTTTATCCCAAGAGGATTTTATTTTATTTTATGTGAGTGAGTGTTTTGACTGCATGTCTGTTTGTGCACCACTTAGATACCTAGTGCCTGCAGAGGCCAGAAGAGAGCATATTATCCCCTGGAACTAGAGTTATGGGTGGTTGTGAGCCACTATGTGGGTACTGGGAACTGAACTCAGGTCCTCTGAAAGGGCAGTAAATGAACACTCATTAAAACTCACCAAGAATCACTTTACTGCCTTAACTACACTTGTTAGATCAAACTGTGGAATGGGATCATTTGATATTTCTGCTTTCTTGGTCATACTCCCTTTTCCCAAAGCAGTACTTGTGAATTCACCTCTTTAAATATTTCAAATACAGTATGTGCTGGGGACGTGGCTGGGTACATAACAGCCTGGGAATCTCAGGTGTCCACATACACTTGCACTTGCTCCACTGTAGGACACAGAGATGTCCATAGGTGTGGCCTTTAAGGTATTATGAGTGAATGACAGAAGTGTAGGATGTTCTCTGTGCCCTGGGATTGTATCCTGTGGTGCTTACACCAGAGACAGACGTATAATATTTGTGCTTTATTGGAAAAAAGGGTTGAAGACTCTGGGACTTGCAGACCCCAGTGAGGTGTTAATTCTTCATCTCCCATTTTCTCAGTCACATCATTACATTCCCAACTCCCCATTTCCAGTCATGCTTGAAGCACCAGACGCCGTTGGGCTGTCCATCAAAAAAAAAAGCTGTCGATGAAATTAGTGTGTCAAAGAGGTAATAGTTCAATTCAAATGGAGAAAACAGACTGTCGAATGCTCACTAACTAGCATTGAAGATGTCATGTGTAGTTGTCCCAAGAGTGTCACAATGGATGTGACTATTGTCACTACGTTATAGGTGGGGAAACTGAGAAGTAAGGAAGTCACTAAGAATTTCACAGTTAAGTAGCAGATCCCAGGATACAAAACTAGATGTGTCTGGTTTTGAAAGCAGTGTTATTGTTTATTTAATCATCTTACAACCTAGTCAGGTAAGAGCACAAAGTCTGAGCCCCGTAGCTTCCGTTCAAAGTTCAGTTCCTTTGCCTTCTGCTCTGATACCTGGACAGAAACTGTCCTTGGCTCAGAGAAGGAGACAAGAATACTTCTGCCTCACCAGGACTGGTAGTATAGGCTAGCAATTCCAGATACTCAGGAGATTGAGGCAGGAGGATCACAAATTCAAGGTCTGTTCCAGCTACAGAGCAAGTTCATGGCCAGCAAAATAACTTGGATGAGATCCTCCATCATAAGAATGAGGAGGGGGCTCTGTATATAAGTCAGAGGTAAAGCACTTGGGTAGCCAGCTCAGTGGGATATTTCGATAATCCTATGAGTTGATTTATTTAATGCTCTTAGAACAGAACTGTGCAAGGTAAGTGCTATGTACGTTATGTGCATTGCGTTTTATTATGAAAGCAATTGGTATCCGTTGTGGGGAGGAATCAAACAGCCTAGAAAAACATGAAGGGAATAGGAAAGTCCCTTTCGCTTTCTCCGACTATCAGATGGAAGACTTCTCAGGCTATCTGAGTATCTAGATGCACTTTGCACACTCCCACACAAGTTAACACCCATGTAGAAAATTGATTTTTAGATATTAAGAAGGCATTAAGAAAAATAAGACACAGTCCTGTTATATTCCCCTGGAGCACCTCAAAATGCTGGGTTCAAGTTAGTGTCTCTGCCTGCCCAGTAGATGGAATTACAAAGACGTGCTAGATAGCCCTGGATAGCCCTGGATAGCTGTTGGTCCGAGAGGGCAATGCCTTTCTGGCTTCTTTGCTTTTCAGTCCGTACATTGTGACTGACTCTCCTCACGACACTCTTGTTGTCTTATTATTTCAGACACCCTGCCAATGAAGCTGCTGTAAATCTCTTCAAATTTAAGCTTTAGTATGCTCAGGTAAGTGAACACTTCAGCTTTGCTCTTGAGTACCAATACACAGGTCAGGGTGTTGCTGTCAGTCCGGCATTTCTGTGTTAGGGGAGCTGCTGGCTACACTTCCTCCAGCTACCCAGATTCCTCTGTCTCAGGACTCAGCAGCTCATCACTCCCCCCCACACCCCCACACCCCGTCTCTCCATGGGGGCAACTCAGGGCTTAAACTGAGGCTTTCCCGTCAGTTGGTCAAGTGGGGCACAGAGTTGACATTTATTCCTCTGATTTTCCATAGTTACGTGGATATATACATATGTATTATATTCACATCTGAAATTCCATCCTCTCCTTCATTGTCAAGAGCATCACCAGTCTCCTGACCGTGGTCTCTGAGTCCCACAGTGCAGGGATGCTCTGCCTGAGCCCTTTTCCTTGCTCACTGTGGATCTGCACTGATTCTAGATAGGAAGTCCTGGTAACTGTTTTCACCTTCCCACCTCCCAGACCAGAAATGCCTCCCGATGGAATACAAACAATGAGTTTGCTTCTTAAGTAATGTTTCAAATAAAAATGCTTACTAGAAGAGAAAAAAAAAAATAAAAGGGGAGGGCTATATAAAAGAAACAGTTTACGGCATTTGGAATTCCATAATTACCCAGATACATTTTTATTTTATTTCCCTTCTAAATGTTGAATTAGTTAAGAAGCAAATTAATAAAAAGCTAGTAAAAACAAACAAAAAACCAAGACAGTAAATGATGACCCTGTGTGGGGGCGAGTGCTCATAATCCCAGTGCTCAGGAGGCCAAGGCAGGAAGACCACGTGTTTGGGTTAGCCTGGGCTACTTAGCAAGATTCTATCTTGAAACAAACAGCAACAAGAGAGAGAGAGAGAGAGAGAGAGAGAGAGAGAGAGAGAGAGAGAGCTAGAAGGAGAGGGAAACAGGGGTAGGGCGAAGAGAGAGGGGAAGGGGGAGAGGGGGAGAAAGGTAGGAGAGGGGACAGAAAAAGAGGAGAGGGGAGGAGAAGAAGGAGGGAAGAAAAGAGAGAGGGAGAGGGGGGAAGGGGGAAGGGGAGGAGGAGGGAGGGAGGGAGGGAGGGAGAGAGAGAGAGAGAGAGAGAGAGAGAGAGAGAGAGAGAGAGAGAGAGAGAGAGAGAGAGAGAGAGACACTTCAGTGATGAGGACAAGTCCTAAAGCGACCCGGTCAAATGCGGACAAGCAGGTTTAAACGGACCTCAGTAGAGAATGAGCCCGAGTTGCTAGGCACATTTCTTTCACCCTCTCACTATTCAGCAAGTACTGAGCAGGGCCCATTAAACCATAGCCCTCATGCCATGAATTCTCTAGCCAATGTGGCAACGAGTAAACAGCTGTTCTGCCCGCCTCTCGGAAGCAAACTGACTGACTGCTTGCCCAGCTTACTAGACCCGATTGCCATGGCACCAAATCCATGGCAGGAACCTAGAGGGGAATGTTCTGGAAAGTACTGCATGCCTTCCTGTCATGGTCTGCCTCAGAGCTGATATGCCTGTGTCACTGATTTACTGTACATTAACTTCAGGGACTTCTTCATCTCTCACTCTTTCTGCAGCTGCGCATGCTCAGGTTTTCTGGTTGGGCCTCACCGTCACAATTGCGCACCACTCTTGTTCCTTTTGTTTCTTGATTGGGACTCTGCAAAGCTGAAACTTCAGGGATCCTTCCAGCTTAATGTGCAGTTTGCCCAGTGCCTGCTGCAGCTGCCAGTCAACACATGATGTCATGGGACAGGACTCAACAAATTCCTTTGTGGATCCACAAAGTTGTGGATCAACTCCTGGCTGAGTACTCCCTAACCAAGCTTCCTGCTCAGCCCTGAAGTCCTCAGAGTGCTGTCCTTTCATACATTTGCTGGACCAAGTAGGCTAAGGGCTTCCCTGTCTAAAACTGCAAGTAAAGGCTAGCACACAGCCTGAAGAAATATGAATCTTAAGACTGTTTATGGTACAACCAACATGGCATTCCATGTATTTAGCCTGCAGGGAGCTTTAGGTTGGAAAATAAGGATAAAAGGCCAAAGGACCTGGAGGTCTGGAATTCATTTATTCATTTAGCAAGTACTGGGTAATAATTCTATGCCAGGCCCCTTACTAAGAATAAAACAAAGGCCAATCCAAACAAGGCATGCATTCTATAGAGCAATAAATATTAAACAGCAATAACAAAAACAAATGTAAGATTAGCAACAGCAGCAAATACAAGAGGAGCAGGGGGCTCCGTGCGTGGGAAGAGCAAAGGAAGGCTTTCTGCGGAGCAGGACATCTGAGCTGAGACCTGCTATTTAATCTGCTTTCACATCAGCAACAAGGAGGCAATGACACCCCCTTGGACCCACAGAAATGCAGGGAGAATGATCAGGGAACGAACTTTGAAAACCACCCAGCGTTCCAAAACTAAGCACATGTCTCCATGGCCAGAGGCAGCTGTTCCCAGACGTCTGCGTCTGTCATTGAGCTGGGCATTACCCACGTGGATGGAAGACTTTGGTCATTTTCCTTTCCCCTGCCAGGAGCTGGGACTGGGCAGATGAGGGGTTAGCCTCATTTGGCCATGTACCTCCCAGGTGAGCTTCAGCAACTCATTCAACTGCTAAAACTAACCTTCCCACAATTCCAAATGGATCGGGACCAGGATCAGGGTTCAAAGCCTCTGAACCACTCAGGACAGCGTTTAGGTGTTGTCAGCCCTAAGCCCAGTGTAGCTGTGGCCATTACAGATCACTGATGCTTGTCAATTTATTTGTTGGTAATAACTTTGACCCTTCACTCTTCTCTCTACTGCCACCAGTCACGTGAAAGCCCTTGTCATGTGACAGTAAGACTGTTGCCTCCCAATCAGCGTCCACACCTTGGCTGGAGAGTCTAAGCGCTGCCAATGTGGGCTCTGTTTGCATCCCATCGGTAAAAGGTTCTCATAGAAAACAACATTTACAGCTCATACCGTGAAAGCTAAACTTCCCAATATGGAAAGAGACCCTAGGAAACTGATAGGAAAAGCCTCCACTGATGGAATTTTTTAATGGAAATATAAGGATCTAGAGAGTTGTTGGTTTGGCAGCTAAAAACACTTGTTGTTCTTGCAGAGGACCTGGGATCGATTCCCAGCATCCTAATCATGGCTTTTAACTCAAGTTCCAGGGGCTCTAACACCCTTTTCTGACATCCTCGGGCACTAGACATGCACATGGTACACAGATAAACACTCAATACATGTAAAGTAAAATAACCTTAAAAAAGGAAATATAGACTCAAACAGAAAAACCAGATTAGAAAGCATGAAAATATAAGCAGCCTCATTTCTTATAAGAGAAACGCATATTAGAAATGACCTAAATTCATATTTTACTTGATTAGTTGATGAAAATCCCAGAGTTAAATAACATCTTCTGATCAGGCTGGGTGAAATCAGGCTGGTATTTTCCGTCATTTATAAATTGACCTAATCCCTATGGAAAACATATTGTCATTATTTATCACAGTTAAAAAAGCATATACTCTTTGAATCAGTAATTTCTAATTGTGAAAATTTTGTTGCATGGATAAACTTGCATATTTTTATCCATTGCAGTATTCTTTGTTCCAGGTTAAGACTTGGAAACAAGATAAATGTCCAGGAAATCCAGTGCTTTCTTCTGACATATCAGAGCACCAGACATAAACATGATGCACATGCATACATGCAGACAAAGGCTTCATACAAATAATATAAATAAATCTTTAAAATGTAAGAAAAATGCATCTGGGTGAGTTAAGGATGTGTTCACTTGAGAGATTTCTTGTCTTGCATGCACAAAACCCTGCATTCAAGTCCCAGCCTTGAGTAAACCAGGCATGGCAGTGCACATCTGTCATCCCAGCACTGATTGGGAGGCAGGATACTCATATAGTAAGTTCCAAGCCAGCCTGGACTACATGAGACCCTGTCTTTAGAAAAAAGAATCTGTAGTGGGGAAGTAGGAGGGACCAGTGGGAACTAAAGGGTTAAAGGGGGGAGGTGAATGTGATTATTATATTCACATATGAAAATGTCATAATGAATCTCATTATTTTATATAATTAATATATGCTAATAAATGAGAATGTGCCCTTATCTCTTAACAATACAACTTAAGTTGTACATACATGACATTTGCATTATATTAGGTATGTAAGCTATAGAGGATTTGGAGCTCACAGGTTTATGTAAACACCATACCATTTTCTATAAGGGACTTGAGCATCTATGGATTTGGTGTTCGTGGGTTTTCTTTCTTTCTTTCTTTTTTTTTTTTTTTTTTTTTTTTTTTTTTTTTTTTTTGGTTTTTCGAGACAGGGTTTCTCTGTAGCCCTGGCTGTCCTGGAACTCACTCTGTAGACCAGGCTGGCCTCGAACTCAGAAATCCGCCTGCCTCTGCCTCCCAAGTGCTGGGATTAAAGGCGTGTGCCACCACCACCCAGCATTTGTGGGTTTTCTTAAGAGTGTTTCCTCACTTGGGTAGTGAGGAACAAGTGTGTGTGTGTGTGTGTGTAAGAGAGAGACAGAGAGACAGAAAGAGACTGACAGAGACAGAGAGACAGGGAGAGACAGAGAGACAGAAAGAGACTGACAGAGACAGAGAGACAGGGAGAGACAGAG
Source organism: Arvicanthis niloticus (assembly GCF_011762505.2). NCBI lineage: Eukaryota > Metazoa > Chordata > Mammalia > Rodentia > Muridae > Arvicanthis > Arvicanthis niloticus. Next base: position 100,056,162 of record NC_047661.1, read on the forward strand.
AAAGAGACTCATAGTTTTAATTTGTAGCTTACGTGAATACTACCTAACCAAAATTTATACTACCCTTTCATCCTATTAAATTGCACTTTTATTAATTCCTATTACCGTCTGGTAATCCACACATATTCGCATAAGATGAATGGGAAGTATCTAATCAATAAAACGTTCTTATAGTTTGAAGGGAAAAGAAAACTTGACAAAGAGAGGAAAGAGGTCTCTGTAAAGTCTTTGAGGTCAGTCACTTGACATTCAGCCACACAGCTGTCTTTTGAGCCTTACAGTCAGCTCCAACAGAAAACAGTAAACAAAACAAAAGGTCTCTGCTCCAGTGGAGCCTGGAGCTCAGCAGAGCTGCGCAGGATTCCTGTCTGTCTCCTCAGCTGATAGCGCACTGTGACTGCTGTAGTGGGAGACTTGGGAGAGTTTCCTGTCCTGACTCTTGTTACACTTGGCTGTTACGAGCTTGTGCCCACAGACAAGGCCAGAGCTTTGAATATTGTGCGATTCACATCTTCTGCCGGCTTGAACTCAGAATCCACTGGAACAAACTTAATGTCCTGGAACCAGGTCACTTTTTAAAGGCAACTTCAAAGCAAAACTGAACCAGTGGCTCTTTCAACAGTGACACTGGGGAGGGTTTAAGCGGGGTTATTGTGAAGGTGATATGTATACAAGTACATGTCAAGGCTCTGCTTTTGAAGTTTGGCTGCAAGGGACCTTGTAGTTGTATTTAATCGGTTGATGTTCTGGGCTCCACGGATCAGGATGTTCCTTTCTCAGTCCAGATTCAGGACATTTTCTTCCCCTGTCTCTTTCTCTGCTCCTCCCAGAATGCCCATAAGGCAAATATATTGTTCGTTGATGGCACTACATAAACGGACAGGCTTTCTTTTTTCCTTCTTTCTGTCTTTCTTTTTTCAAAAAACCACGAAGTTCCTCAAATTTACTTATTTTTTTTTTTTTAATACTTTGTTGTTAAAGCTGTCTGTGGATGTTTTCACTTTGGCCAATCTTCAGCTGCAGCGTCATTTGACTCATTTACAAGATATATCCTGTTTGCTTTCCTTAGCCCAACCAGTTGCCCGTCTATGGTGGTTAGTTTTGTCAGTTTGAACACTCTAGAGCAGTGGGGGATTCTCACCCTTGAATGCAGTTCCTCGGGCTGTGGTGACCCCTGGCCATAACACTGTTTTTATTGCTACTTCATAACTGTAATTTTGCTGTTATGAATCATAATGTAAATATCTGAAATTTACATTATATCTGTATATATACGGGGTATCTGATATGTGACCTCTGGGAAAGAGTCCTTAGACCCCCCCCCACCCCCAAGGGGGTCATAACCCACAGGTCAAGAGTCACTGACCTAGGGTCACCTGGGAAGAGCAAACCTATTACCTCCATCAGATTGGCCCGTGGGCATGTGGGAGAGTTATATTCTTGATTAATGATTGATGTTGGAGAGCTCAACCCACTGTGGGTGGTGCCACCCCTGGGCAGGTGGGCCTGGATTGCATAAAGAAGCAGAGGAAGCCTGGGAGAGCAAGCCTGTGAGGGTGAGCTCTGTTCCTTCACTGGCTCTCCTTGAGTTCCTGCCTTGGCTTCACCCAATGAAGGACTGTAACTTGTAAGCCAAATAAATATGTTCCTAAGTTGCTCTTGGTCACAGCATTCATCACAGCAACGGAGAAGCAAACCAGGACACTGTAAACAAAACTACCTGGCCTGCTCCCAGTGGAGCCTTCTGTCTTACCATCTGATCTAAAGGTGTTCCTTATATAGTCTATACATTTCCTTCGGGTGCATGAATTACTTATGTTTGCCTGTGCTTTGCGTTTTCATTCAGGTATAGGAGTTCTTGATGTCAGTTATGTCAGTGAGCGGGTTTCCTTTGGAGTTAGTGCTTCTTGTATTTAAGGAATCTTTACAGCGCTTTTTTAGTTTTTTTTGTTTGTTTGTTGTGTGGTTTTGCTTTTTGATTTTGTTTGATACTTTTAGTGTTACCGTTTTACCTTTCATATTTAGATCTGAAGTCTGCCAGGATTTGATTTAGGATGTGGTGTGGGGCAGGCATCAGGACTCCATGACCTAATATCATTTACTGGACTGTGTACTGTCCCTGTCCTCCTGCCCCTCAGCCCCCTCCCCTGATGTACCGCGGCAATCTTTGACATAAACCAAGCCACCAGATAGTGCAGAGGAGACTTTATAACTAGGTTTTGATAACTGCTAGCATGTGTATGCGCACGAAGCCATCTAGTACTGCGAGCACGTCCACCCACTTGTGTGAGGGTGATTAGCCTGTTCCCTGGCTCGTTGGCTGAGGTTACCTCGGTCTTTGTCCCATCAAAGCCTTTTAAATTGAAAGCCAGCCAGGTGTCTGCAGAGCGGCGGATCTGCTGCGTAATTAAATAACGCCGGGAAAGAGGAGGAGCGGATTAGGCGAGGCTGTCCGGTTGAGTGAGGTTCAGTAAGGAAGAGGCTGAGCTACACTTGAAGTCTAGCCTCTTGGGGGAGATAAGGGGGCGAGTCAAAACTCTTAAATCCGGGCCGCGGAGAGCCAGAGGAGGTCACCGAATGTAAATGTCGCCGGGGTTCGGCTCAGCCCAGCGAATCGGCTGGGCGGGGTGGGGCCGCGAAGCCGCAAATCACCAGTTGAGGGCCAGAGAGCGCGCCGCCGGCTCAGAGCGGAGCCTGCCGCCGCCGGGCCAGGCAGCAGCCGGAACGGGAGGGACAGCAGTGCGCACCGGCCAGCCGCACCGGCCTCTCGGCGGACGCCCGCGGACCATGAGCCGCCCGAGCTCCCGGAGCAGCTGCCGTGCGGTGCGGGCAGCCCGGCGCTGAACCGCAACCCCGGACCCCGAGCGCGGCGCGGGGAGGTGAGTGTGCTCCGTGCTTTCCTGCTCAGGATCCTGGGCTCCCTCCGTCATACTGAGACGGGACGGAGAAGTTCTTTAGAGAAAAGTTAGGCATGGGGAAGAGCGCAGCCCGCGTGTGTTTGTACCCTCGGAACCCTCGCAGACTAGGCGTGGGAGTGGGGATGGCCAAAGTGGGGGTGGGAGGATGAGACTTGTGCCCTCGGGGGTCCTCGGATCCCGGGACTCCCGGGAGTGGAGCGTGGTGATGTGCCTCCAGCATCTCCTCCAACTCTTGGGCTCCGGGGCGGTATCTTCTCGGGCGCTGGCTTCTTGGACCCCTCCGGACCACCACCCCCTCCCCAGCTAGTCCAGTCCCGTTTTGCCCGAGGCTGATCTAAGCTGGGGAGACGAAATGGCCCAGAGGCCTCTGCTGGAAGCCCGAGGCTTTCTCCACTAATCTCTTGGGAAGTTCGCAAAGAAAGTGAAGGAGCCTGCCCAGTAACTGTTGACAACATCTCCCTCCCCTTGCCTTCCCTTTGTTGAGAAAGAATGAATAGTTGGTTGTGTGTTTCCCCTGAGTCGGAGGGGGGAAGGCAAAAGGAGGGAGGGACGGGTCGCAGCCCATCTTCCTTTACTCGCTTGGTCTAAGGCCACACAAAAACTTTAATCAGGTGTAGACACTCTTAGGAGGGCAGGTGGCAAAGTCCTGTGTGGCAGGACGAAGGTTTTAGTTTGAGGTAAGGTGAAAAGGGGAGTAGCCTGAGTCTAGTATTTGTTTTTCGTCCCCCCACCCCCCTACAGCAGTTAGGGATGGAAAGTAGAGCCCTGAGTTCAGAGTCTTTTAAACCTTGACTCTTATCTCCCAAGGTTCCACAGACCTCTCTATGGCGAGCGCATTGGCCCAGGGAAGGTCAGTTTGAAAGCTGATTATCTAATTCTGTGTTCTCTCGGGTGGAGATCCTGAAGGGAGCTCTGTATGGCCGAGTGGGAAGGGGCCTCTCAGTCACCGGGAAGCCCACTGGCTAAGCCGTTTGCCCACCAGTGAGTGTGCCAGGAAGCCTCCCCAGTATAAAGAAAACAGTTTACCGTGCCAAACAACGACTCACTCACAAGTGCTGTTAAAAAGCCTGACATTTCCAAGATGAGTAACCAAGATTTCAGTTCCTATTGATAAAGAACTGCTTTGTCAGATGGGTACTAATCTTAAGAACCTTGACCCGTAAATCCTTCATTGTATTGCTTGTAATACAATCCATGGAAGAATTATTCATACTTCAATCGGTTGGCTAGACTTCATAAGGTTACTTCAAAAACAAAAGGATACCCTCGATTCCTAAAGCCAAACACAAGTTCTAAGTGGATAAGCCAATTTTATCTGTGGAATAGTTCCATCTGCCCTTACTGTCTGACTTTGCAAAGAAGATGATAGAACTACAGATTTGAATTGCAAATTCTCTGTCATGGCCAAGGTAAGGGCAGCTGAGGTAGTGACATTTCCAGTCTGAAATATACAAGTTCTTACGGCCCTTCCATCCGATTACCATGTGTAAGTATAATTTGAAAATATCCCATTTCAGAAAACAAGAGAAAAATTGAAGCAAGTAGGCCAGTCTATCTCTGCCTCAGCTTGCAAGGTCATCAGGTTTTGAGTATTGTTTTGGCCATCTCTGTGGAATGAGTGAGTTGGACAGAGGTCATAAACTTTTCAAAGCTTAGCCACTAACTAGGAAGGCAGGCGGCAAGGCTGCTGGAGTTTGTCGTGAGGCTCAGTCACTCACGCTCTCAGAGCTCCAGACTCTCAAAATTTCCTATCAATGGTCCATCTGACCTTTGTATGTATTTCAGATCTGGCAGTAGAGGTGGATGGTCAAAGTCTTCACTGGTGTTTGTTTGAAAGCACAAGTATGGTTTACTTGGAGTCTGTGCCCTTTTGTGTCTGTGTCCTCTGGGCTTGGTGTGTTTACATCTGTTGTAGGTTGAAACTTCTTCCTCCTCAGCCTCCCTAGCTGCAGAGGTTTTTTTTTTTTTTGAACCTCCCCACTTCAGTGGGGACATAGTAAATAATCTATGCAGACATGGCTCTTGCATGGTTGGCGGAGATGCTCTTGCTTGCTGTGTGGCAGGGACTTCATTTAATTTCCACACCAATCCTTGAAGATAGGATTGTTAACATCTTTCACGAATGACCCACTGACTGTTAGAGTGTGGTGTGACTTGTCCCAGCCCTCATAGCTTCTGCAGCAGAGGCAGGGTAGAGGCTGGAAGCAGTAAATACTGGCTCCAGGACCCTGAGTTCTGAGCCATACCATTTTTTTTTTCTCAAAGATCAAATGGTACATAGAAGTGTGTAGGACAAGTGGCCTTGGCACAGAGACATCTGCAAGTGAAGAATAAAGCGCGCTGGGCAGTTGTAGCCACTCACTCCCTGGCTTTTGCATTGGTTGCACTGGAATCCTTCCCCTGCCTGGAACTGCCTTCAGATCTTCCCTTGCCTGGTCCCTTATCGTTTCCCCACTCAGATCTCATGTCGTTGTAAGCTCTTCAGAGAGACCCTCCCAGACCAGCGTATCATAAAGTTATCTCTTTCTCCAGCCATCTTTTAGCATCTCACTCTGTCTTGTTCTGTTTTGGATTCTTTGGGTGTTGCCTGGTTTATTGTTGTGTTTACATGGTTTTGTTGGCCTTGCTGAGCCTCAAATCAGGCTTCTTGAGAGCAGAGCCTTATGATAGCTTCATAAAGTGAATGGACATGATTCCTCTGAATGGGGAAAGTGAAATTGTACTATCAGCATTTACTCTTTTTCTAAAAAATAATTATTATTTTTTTTAAAAAACTGTATGTGCATAATGGTCTTTTTGCCCTCATGTATGTCTGTATGAAGGTGTCAGATCCTCTGGGACTGGAGTTACAGACAGTCATGAGCTGCCATGTGGGTGCTGGGAATTGAACCCAAGTCTTCTGGAAGAGCAGCCAGTGCTCTTAATTACTGAGCCATCCCTCCAGTCCCCCGAAATTTACTCTTACTGTAAACTTCCTCTATAAAATATTAACCTGGTAAGGTCTAGATCACCTCATATTGTTTGTTTTTGTTTTGAAGACCTAGTACAGTGTCCGCCATATTTGTGGGCTTACACCATTTGATTCTGTTACCCAGGTAGACAATTTAAGTGAAAGATGTCCTCTACCCAAGAGAATCCCCAATGCTGTCTTCTCAATCCTGAGTCCAGACTGGGCAGTGCCACAGAGCTTTTAAAAAATGCTGGTGCCCTGCCCTACCCACAGAGATTCTGATTTTAGCATCAGGGCTGTGGTTGAGCCACACTAAATAATCCCTATAGGATTCTTACACACAACCAGGCTGAGCCATGGGTTTTTGTGTTTTCAGAACTTATTCTCTCCTTAGGTACAACAGGATTGAGGCAGCCATGGTGAGAGGTGGAGACACAGTTCATGTTTTGTTGATGGTTCTTGGTAGTGAGGGAGATACTTTCACACCCGCTATCAAAGGCGGTACTACTAAGTATTCTGGCCTAGGCCCTTTTTGTTGATGGCTCCTTCTGGAACCATGTCTCACATACTGGACTCTAACCTCTGTCTACACTGAGCTGTCTCCTGGGACCTCACACACAGTTCCAGTTGGTGAGTTTATCTTCCTCCTACATGGATCTCTTCTGAAACCTCTTGTGTATAGCATCATACTGTCTTCCCATGGCTATGGCCATGGCTTGCTTGCTTGCTGGCTTGCTTGCTTCCTCTTTCCCTTCCTTCCTTCCTTCCTTTCTTCCTTCCTTCCTTCCTTCCTTCCTTCCTTCCTTCCTTCCAACTTGGGACCTTGAGCCTCTGACTCTACACTCTGTCCTGTCCTTTCTCTTGGCTACTTCCTGAGGTCGAAGTTCTTCATGGTTTACTGCCATCTGTCCCAGTGATGCCCCTGGCTTCCTTTTCTAGAATTACCAGAGCTACCTACCAAGTTACAGAGCAGATCCCTCTCGTACAGGTCTTTGCCGGTACTCACCAGACAAATCCAGACACTTTGGCAGAGCCTTTAAGACTCCTTGGCCTTGTCCTAAGCTGTAGATCTTTCAGGAAACAATTCTCAACTTCTCGAGCCACAAGCCATGGCCTGAAATGTGCTCAGAGTGTGGGGATGCCTCCATACCTTTATGGCTTTGGTGTTCCACTGTCCTCTTAGAGGGCTTTTCCCGATACATTCAATATTTATTTGTCTCCTGTCTTCTTTCCAGTCTCTAGGAGTACTTCAGTCAAAGTTAACCATGGTTCCTTCCAACATGGGGGTTGCTATTTATGAGTTCTAGGTTGGAGGTTTCTACATCTCATATCCAGTGTACTTAAATGTTAATGTCAAATTTAAAATAGGAAAAGAAAAAACTTCAATAGACTTTGTTGTCAGAGAAAGAGTTGAGATTCAGGGTATGCGAGAGGGCATGTTAGAGTTTTATGACTGTAACCTCAAACTCAACTCCAGCTCAGTCTTGGATGTGCGGAGAAGCCGAAGTTACTGGGGTTAACGTCACTTTTGCTCCTTTGGGCTCATGGAAATGGACTTGATCAACAGCATGGCCTTTACACATGAAGATGTTTTGCGTGGCACTCATGGTCTATGCTGTGCCTCTCCCTGCCAGTTTCTTTGAGATGGTGCAGGCCTGTCAGTGAGGAAGGAGGGCGACAACAGCTTAAACAGAGGCAGTTCACAGCTGTGTGGATGGGTGGTGGGTAAGAGTGGGGTTGGGGACTGCTAGTTGGTTTATGTCACTGGTGGTCAGGTAGAGGGCTAGGAAATTTTGATTTTTTTTTTTTTTTAAATAACAATGATTAACATTGAGTAAGTGCTGACAGAGTGCCAGGAGCTGGCCAGGACGGACGGGAGGGCCCCTCCCAGGACTCACCATGCTGTTTTTCTACATCCCTTGTGAACCAAGCTTTCTGTGTGGTCTCACGTGCAGCAGACAAGCTTCTGAATTATCAAGGCTGGCAAAGAGCGGAGGTCAGGGTTAGGACTATATTCTTGATTATATTCTACCCAGTTCCCAGCACTCTTCATAGTACACGACTCTGTGATTCGTGTAGCAGTAGATTGTGTGGCTTCGCATACAAAGTATGTTTCCCTTACAAACTCTTTATCCCACCTCTGTGAGCGTACAGAGTGCTGATTAAGCCAAATCCACAGTGGCTGAGTAGAGCCAGCTCTGCAGGGTGCCATCCCTTCAAGCTCTTTTCCCCTGATCATTGCAGTGGTGAGCTTGAGAACAGGCTGTGGATTTCAGCTGTTCCATGGTGATGTACAGACCCTAGCTGGATGTCGTAGGCAATGTAGGGCTGCATCCAGGGAATTGCTGTTACAAAAAAAAAAAAAAAAAAAAAAGAAAAAGAAAAAGAAAAAATCTAGGGCTCCTGTTTGGTGTGTATGTTGACCTTGATGGGTCTTGTATAATTTGGCTTGGGTCAAACCATAGTTTAGTTTGGAGCGTAAGCATTGTTCTGGGCAGATGACTGCCAGCCATCCCCGGGGAACAGTTGTTGGAGCTGCTGCTGCTACCTCTCTGGCCATTTTCCTCTTTTTCTGTGTCCATGCCCCCACTTTCTTGTTCTTTCTCCCTAACCTTTTTCTTCTTCCCTGACTTTACATGTACCTGTGGGCATTGCTTACCTCTGCTGCTGGCTGGCAGGCTCCAGTCTCTTTTTGGAAATCGTCTACAGGGTGTCACCACCTGATGGTTTCCTGGTGCAACCGGGCTTGCTAATGCATGGAGAGTAGGGCCACTCCCGACCCCTGACCCTGCCTTGGTTAATTAGAGTACAGCGATTTATTTATAAGCCTCAAGCCTTTGCCAGAAAGGCTGGCCTATCATTGTGGGTAGCACAGTTTTGGTCTGGCACTGCAGAAATTCCAGCAGCTAAAGAATTCCAATCATCTCTGACCGTTTTCATCATTCGCTGGGTGGTGGATCAGTGTAGCAATCATCTGACAATTTACAGTATTTTTCTTGGTGTTTATTGCCGTCGATAACAGTCTTTCCCCCTTAATTGTGTCCTCTCCATCGGGAATGATAAAGTGGCTCCCATGCCTCTAACAACCTGGGATTGTGTTCACCTATTTGGATTTGCTGCCATCTAACTGAATTTCTTCATAATCTTAAAGGAGAGAGACAGAGACAGAGACACACACACACAGAGAAAGAGAGAGAGAGAGAAAGAGAGAGAGAAACTGAAACTCTCCATTCATACGAGGTTCCACTAGTGATGCCTTTAGACAGTATTTACCTTTTGATGTCTCATGGCTATTTCCAGTTTCTTGTATCTGTCTTACCTTTGCCCTTCCCTCTCTTATTTCTCCTCAGAGTCAAGAATCATGGCTGCGGGAAAATTTGCAAGCCTTCCCAGAAACATGCCTGTGAATCACCAGTTCCCCTTGGCCTCGTCCATGGACCTCTTGAGCAGCAAGTCCCCTCTTGCTGAGCATCGCACAGATGCCTATCAAGACGTGTCCATACACGGCACTCTTCCACGGAAGAAAAAAGGCCCTCCTCCCATACGGTCCTGTGACAGTGCCAGTCACATGGGTACCCTCCCTCACTCCAAGTCCCCACGACAGAGCTCACCTCTGACCCAGGACATCATCCAGGAAAACCCACTGCAGGACTGGAAAGGGGAAAGCTTCACCTTCAGGTAACTCCTGTCATTCCCTGAGTGAAACATCGTCTTCCTCAAGAGCCTTATGTTCAGTGTATATGAAGCTATGTGAGTTCCACCTCCCTTTCTTCCTTCTGTCCATCCTTCTGGTGTCGAGGACCCCAGGGCTTTGCATACGTGAGGTCAGTGCTCAGCCACTGAACTGCATCCGTAGCCCAAGATTAGCATGGCCTCTGTAAAGCCATCCCAGCACCTCACCAGCTGACCCAGCCAGTCCTACTCTGCCTTTCTTTCTCCCTCTCTTCCCTCCTTTAGTATTAGTGAAGGGAGCCGAAAGTCTCATTTTCTAATAAACTTATCTAAACATATTCTCACTTGTGCCTTTTAAGGATAAGGATTCTGATTTAAACTGTAACAACAGCATATAATTTCTTATCTAATATTTGAGGTTTAAAAATCTAACTTGCTGCAATAAGACCCTTCAAAGAAAACACATTAAAAAAATAATCATAGTATTGAGTTCTGAACTATATCCATTTAGTTCTGTAGTGATGCCAAGGCATATATAAGTTAGGATTCATATTTCCTTTAGTTGTCAATATGCCGAAATAAAATTCTTGTGTGGCTGCATTACCAAATCAGCTTCATGACATTGCTGGGGGAGAATTGATTTCCCCATGCTGAAGGCCAGGGCTCGGGGTAAGTAGGCCTCGCAGCTGTAAATGCTGCTGGGTACAACATGGCTAGGCTGTGATTGGCTTCTGCTTCTTAGAGCCAGTTTGGGAACTGTGCTCTTTTTCCTGTAGATCAGCAGCATGTGATGATATCAGGTAAAGCACAGGGCGGATTCTGCCCTCATCCTATAGCAAATAAAACTACTCTGATCCTGGGTCACTTTTTGCTTCTATCTATATATTGAACCTATGTTTATTAAAATAAATTGATTTTTTTAGGCCCCAGGGTTTCAGTAGGAAAATTCCCCCCAGTCCTATTGAGTACTTTAAAGGGTTGGCCCAGCATTGAAAATACTCTAGCAGCCAAAGTATTACAGCAATCTCCTTTCGTCCTTTTGCATCGGAAGCAACTCCTTTTCTGAACTGCATTTCAGTGAGCGATCAGATACAAATAATTAAGTAAGAAAACTGAATACTAAACACTGTAGAAGAACTAGGTTGACATGCTGGCTCCTATGGGCATGGGCAGTTATTGCTTTGTATTGTAAACGTCTTTAAAGAGGTGATCATTTTGGATCTAAGATGACTACTTAATGAATCTAGGTTCTCCAAAAATCAAAGAGCTGGAGCTGAGAGCAAGTTTGCTGTGTTTGCACACCCTAAAGAAAGCTAGTGTGGCCTATAACTGGAGTGGGTTGAGAAGTGGACAGCAGGCTAATTGGGGGCAGGGGAGTTCAACAGACGACAGTGAAGCATCGATTTTAGTTTCACAGTAATTAACTAAGAGGGAAACAGGTGAAACCCAGATAGTCCCACGGACAGCACTTAGAGAATCCTGAAGTATTTCTAATGTCAGATCTCAGATGCTTATCCTGGGGACTGGAAAGCCGTGGACCACCTCTGGCAAATCCAGATGTGTAGCTTCCTAGCATAACGAGCCTTCAGGAAGCCTGCTGCTGAAAGGAACAGATACAGAGTTGAGGGAGGGAGATGCTTTTTGTTACTATGGTGTCATTGGCATCCAGTAGGCAAGGGTGAAGAAGATGATTGCCAGAAGCAAGCACCAATCAGTGTCAGGCTGCAAGATGCAGATAAACTGGCTCTTACTGGGTAGCATGTTTTCTTAACTAATCTCTTGAGCTAGGTATCGACTGGGTACCAGACACAGACAGTTCAGAGCCACACCTTAAAGCCGTGAGGTCCTCCCTGACCAGCACACACAGGGGAGGAGCACACAGGGGAGGACTGTAGAGCGGGGCTGCTGGGCTGGAGAGAGGAGTGGAATCTCCTCCTATCTCCAGGAAATTCTTCATAAACACCCACAATCCAAACTGCTAACTGCAGGGAGGTCAAAGCTCTTTTATTGGAAACTTGACTTGGACAGAGGTCAGAGCTCTGGAAGAGATCCTATCAGAGGGTGGGTTCGAGGCCTCCGTGTGAAGTCCTGGCTGCAGAAGAGTGAACAAGCCCTGCTGACCTAGGGCTTGTTTACTGTTCACAGCCTAATCCAAATTCATTTTTCTCTTCACTCAAAAAACTCATTTAAGATAAATACGAGAAGTACCAAATGCATATCCTGCACAAATCACACAGAGCGGGAAGGCTGTAGGTGGTGTGCCAGAGGCTCATGAAGACTGACCAGTTTAGACTCATTATCAACAGATTCATCTTCCAATATGTTTTCTCAAAAAAAAAAAAAAAAAAAAAAACCAAACCAAACAGAACAAAACAAACAAACAAACAAACACCCTCGATTTTTAAGAGTTCGAATACACGATTTATTTTTCTTCTTTTAAAAAATTCCAGGAAGATAATGAACTATCTGGTTTATTTCAGTTCATTTCTGAAATAAACCATGATATGAAGAAAGATTTTCATTAAAGTATATTGATTTTTATAGGCCCCAGGGTTTCAGTAGGAAAATTCTCCCCAGTCCTATTGAGTGTCCAATGTTGAAGATACTCTAGCAGCCGGAGTACAGGAGAGGTTGGAGCTGAAGAGCAGCAGTGAGAACCCAAGTGCTGGAGAGAACACTTGGAGCTGCACAGTGAGGGCAGTGCTCCTGCGGTGGATTCAGCTTGGAGTGGAAGGGAGCTTAGGCAAACACCCGCCACCCACTGTTCATTTCAGTTCACAGTAACCTGGCCAGATGCAGAGTATGACAACTTTCTGTCTCCTCACATGTGTTGTTGACATGGCAATGGCAGGTCCTCGAGGACCTCCTAGACTACCTGTTCCGGGGTACCCCACCTACACATAGAAGGCAGCGATCCATTCTAGTGCCTCTGTGTCTTGTAAATCCTTTATCTGAACTTTTGCTTTCTGGAGTTTCAGTTACCCACTACCAGCTGTTAGCTAAAATATTACATGGAACATTCTAGAAATAATTCATGAATGGTCAGTGTGAACCATTGAGTGGCATGAAGAAACCTCACTATGTTCTGGTCTATCCCACTCAGGACAAGAATCATGTCCTGATGTAGTATACCCAAACTGTATATGGTAGCCTTCCTTTCCCCCCAGGGTTAGTCTCTTAGAAGCCATTTTGACTGTTATGGTATGGCAGTGTTTGTGTTCAGGTAGCCATCGCTTGACTTCATAATGGCGCCAGAACATAAGAGTAGAGATCTTGGCAATTCTGATATGACAAAGAGCAGCTCTAAAGAGCGTCTTAAAAGTGAGGATCGGATGTTTTTGATAAAAAAAAAAAAAAGTTGTATGTTGAAGTTGCCAAGATATGATTATGCTTGTTATAATTTAATATTGCTGTTACTCTCTTACTATGCCTGATTTACAAATATACTTTACCAAAGCTGTGTGCCTAGGACCAAACAGCATAAACGGGATCCAGTACTAGCTGCAACTTCAAACACTGGTGGGAGATAAAGGGACAACTGTATTCTGAATTGTTGCAGATTTGCCATTTTTACAGCGAGCATGCTTAGCTCATTAATCATTGAACTGTAATTGAAAATGAATTGAACAGCTGTCCCATGAGAGGCCTTGAACAAAGTAGACAGAGTCTCCCTTGAGACCCACAAGTTTACAGTTCTTAGCTGACATATCTACATATCTCATAGTCTCCCTTTTATGAATAAGGGTTTTATTTACAGCTCTTAAATTTTACAGCTTTAAAATATCTTAAAGGACTTGGTGGTATAGCAGGTGGATCTATGAGTTTGAGGCCAGCCTGGTCTACAGAGTGAGTTCCAAGACAGCCAGGGCTACACAGAGAAACCCTGTGTTGAAATACCAAAAACAAAAATTATCTTAAAGCATTTATCCATATTCTTATTGGAACATCAAAACCCTGAATAAGGCATGGCAAATGTCTTCCTCCTCTTTCTCTTCTTCTTCCCCTCCTCCTCAACATCACTGTCATCACCACCACCACCACCACCATCATCATCATAATCATCGTCATCAGTTGGGGTAATGGCTTGAGATCTACTGAAGCACCTAAGCATATGCCTTAGTGAATAACTGTGTTTGGGGAGATGGGATGGTGCTTGCTGGCCATTCTCCAGACACTGTGCTCCATAGCCTCCATGACACCTGTGCAGCTATTGGCACCCATGAACTGTCTGCTTGAATGAAAAAAGGGAGTCTCCCATCTAACACCTTAGCACCTCAGACATCAGCTTTGAGGAGAATAGAGCCTCAGTTGCCAAGAGTCAGAAGGCCAGCCTGGAAAAGGAAATTGCTCTTCTCTTTCCTAGACCATATCTCTTAGCTTTCTTGTTGTCTTGGCTGCCCTTGGATGTACTTGTGGTTTTGAAAAGTGGCCAAAGCCAGAAGCCAGAGAGTCCTTAAGCCTGCTGCTTGATGTCACAGGGGAGCCTTTGTTCCAGATGCACAGCCAGGCTTCTCCAAGAGGCCTGCAGACAGGATTTCCTTTGACATTAGCGTCATTAGGTTGCTGTCCCCTTGATTCATTTGTCTTCATGGATGGATTTGTGTTTGGATCTAGAACTCTCCTTGTGCTGAGAGCAGCCTTCCTGTGGGGATGTCTGTGATGCCAGGATAGCTTAGAGATCAGGGCATGGGCCCTTTTCCTGCCTGTGGGTATGTGGAGGCCTGCATTCCTGGGAACAGCTGTGGGGGACTAATTCCTTCCCCATCCTGTGCTGTGGACACATGTGGTGGGACAATGTGGGGTTTCATGAGTTTGCATGAAGGCTTGTGACTGACTCGGCACAAGTGTTGTCACTGACAGTGGCGGCAAAATCTGCACCATTATTCCTGGTAAAAACCAGCTTGCTCTCCCAGGCCCTGGTTAACCCACTGCTACTGCATAGCTCTTTAGAGAGGTGGAGGTTGGGGGATCAAGCCCAGGATCCATGCAGATTTTTCTCTGAAAATCATTTCAAACACCTGACTTGGGCTGTCAGTGCCTTCATCTGAAATATTCTCCAACTATGGCTTTCTCCTCCATAAAGCAAGATGCTGCTCCAGACATGCCGTAAGCCAGCCTTTCCTTTCAAAGATAACCAGAAGTTTCAAAGATAATCTTCAGTGCAAGGGGCCACATACAGGTGTCTGTAGCTCATGCATGTCACGCCTGCAGGTTGCTTGCTTTCCATATACAGAGGAAAAAGTTGGCTTTTGAGTTTTAAAAAAATATATTTAGTAGATTAATAGATGCTATTTTTTTTTTTTAAAAAGTCCTTTGATTCGATGACTAGGTAACAGCACTGAGCATAAGAATGTCTCTAGAGAAGAATGGCCAGTGGGTGGAGTTTTACTAACATCTGGAGGTGCCTCCTTGACATGGGTCAATGCAGCTGTTGTGGTGGGCTACTGATATCCCAGAAGTGATGCATGGCCTGGCTCTGGTGGTCCCTGGTGTGCTGAGGCTAGGAGCAGCTGGGTCAGAGGTGAGCCTGGTCCCCTATCTGATAGGCGTCTATCTTGAAGGAGACCCGAGAATGAACTGCTGGAGGTCTACCAGCTGCCTGATGGTCATCCTAAATTTTGTCCTGACAAGAAACTGAGGGGCTGGCATCTGTGCATTCCCAGCTGTTCTGGGAAAAAGGACAGGATTTTTTTTTTTTTTTTAACTGATTGTAAACTACAACCAAGAAAATATCCAGAGAGTGACACAATGCAGTCCTTGTCTAGTGGGGCTTCCTAGGTCTCACCCCCTCCCCCAAGGCAGACCTGCTCTAACTCGGGCTGTCTCCAGCCTCACCCAAGCTACTTGGGAAAGGATCAGGCTTTAATCTTAGTCGTTTATCTCCCACAGCGTCTGCTAAGGCACACTGTAAATAGACCCACAGCTATGCTAGTGAATCTGCCAGCCATCCCAGCCTGGCCAGGATATGCACACCAGAGAATTCCTAGTTGCTCTTGTCCACTGGGGGTAAAAAATTGTCTTCCAGGGACCTGGACTGGGTAGGGTCACAGCCATTCTGCAAGTTGTAACAGTCATTACCCAGTCTAGCCTATATAACTGGTAGTAGAATATCAAGCTCTCTCTCTCTCTTTAGGTGGCCTTAAAGACAATGCCTTGTTGAAGGGTCACACTTATATATGTAACCTGTGGAGGACTCAGGAACCTTCTAGCTTGTGAGATCTATAGTTCCAGATTCCCCTGCAAATAGATACCAAATCAGAGTGACTCTTGTAGTCAGAATAACCCCTAACAGAGATGAACCAGAGGCCTCTGCTCAGATCCCTACTTTGCCATGTATTAGCCATGTGACTGGACAAAATTTTAAATTATGAAATTGGTTTGAAATGAATCCACCCTGCGGCATGCTGTGATGGTTAATTGGTCCCCAAATATGTCCCTAAACATAGCCGGCTAGCTTTCACTAGCTTTCACAGGGAAGCCCTGTGAAAGCCCACTGGGCACCTGCCTTGAGTAGGTCACAGGTGCTCTTAGCTCTCATCTAGTCACTAGAAGTCAATTCCTTGGCTGCTCAGCTCTCCTGGGACACCTGACCCTCAGGATCACGGGGAAGTTCATGTTACCCCGACTATCAAAGCTGCCAGGGATCTTCACATAGATTCTAGCACCCAGACCTGGCAGCCTTGTGATATGGGGAACACGATTTTACTCTTCTGAATTTCCACATTCTTATTGGGTAGCTCAAACCACTCTGGAGGAGGAGGGGCTCAGGCTGGTTAATTTCCTTCCTTCCTCCTGGAAGGCAGAGCAGGGAGGCTCCTAATCCCCTGGTGTAACCAGAGATCATGTCCCTTGCCTGCAGCTATAGTGGGAGAAAGTTTCCCACGTACTGATGGTGTCTGCCAGGATTCCATTATCTAGGTCGGCCTTACAGCAACATGCCTCAGCCAATACTCCCTGTTTGAGGGTATAACAGCCATACAGGGTGGTAGAATGAGAACATACCATTGCATTCGTACCTAAACAAGGCCTGGCTTTCCCCAGTGGACTGAAGCAGCACCTGCATGATGGTTCTTGTGGTTAATGTTAGTCTGCTGTTCACTGGTCCGTGCAGATTTATTAAGCTGGTTATTAGAGGTATTGGGTTGGGGACCAGTGCTCAGTGGAGAATGAAATAGATGTGGCCCTGTCTTAGGGAACACCCAGTTTAGGGGTCCTGGGACAAATGCATTGATATGAGAGAAGCACAGAAGGAAGTCATATCAGGTGTATTCCATCAGAGGATCCTGGCTGAGATGGGGTGGGGAGGTGACAGCTTCTCTAGGGAGGGAACACTTAGAGGTTAAGAACTTAAAGAAAACATAAAATATTTCCCTTGTAGTTTTTATGTTACCATGTATTGAATGAAAGGTAACATCTTTGAAATGGGCTAAATAAAAATACTACTAAAATCAATTCTACCTGTTGGGTTTTTTTGTTTGTTTGTTTTTGGTTTTTTTTTTTTTAGCTTCACTATTAGGAAACTTTCAATTACCTATGTGATTCACGGGTTATTTTCACTGGACATCACTGCTAGACCTTAGCTAAAGAGTTTAGATTTCGTCTGCTTGCAGAGGGGAACTTTTGAAAGGCATAACAGGATCAGAGTAGGGTTGTAGAAGCCGCCTGCCCACCCCCTTCTGCCGTGGCCCATCCCATCTGTGGAGGCCTGACTTATATGGGGAAGAGGATTGGGAGGGGACAGGAGGTGGTTTTTACTCTTGAATAATAAAGGAGACAAAGAGGGTGGATTCAAGATACAGTTTAAAGTCTGGTGAGCTGGTATACTTGGTAATCCCAGCCCTTGGGAGGCTGAGGCAGGAGGATCCTAACTTTAAAGCCAGTCTGGGTTAGATAGTAACATTTTTATCTAAAATGAACAAACAAACAAAACACATTCTTTTGTGTAGAGTCTGGCAGGTGTACTGAGGGCTGAATGAGGTGGGGGAAGAATAGACAGGTATGGCTTTGGCAGTGGAGGGTTGGGGTGGGGAATGGGCTCATTACTCTGACATAGGAGACATAGGAGGGAAGGATCCTCATTTTGTTTGGGTGCTTTTCTTTTGGGAAGGCAGTGGCTGATCTCTGAGAATGGAAACTTCTGTTTGGAGTGTGCCATATCAAAGACACTAAGACGGTGAACTTTCTCATTAGACAGGCAGTTGGCATTATGAATCTGGAGCGGTGGAGAAAGGTGTAGTCTAAAAATGTCCACACTGAATTGAAATTAAAGCCACAAAAGTAGATACTGTCACCAAGGAAAAGACCTCATAGAGAGGGTAGGCCCTGGGATCCAATCCTGGGATCAGCAAAGGAAGCTGAGTGTGTGGACAGACAAATCAATGAGGATCTGGAGAGGGCATTTCAAAGGAAGACACACCTCCCCCTTTTAAGAAAAAAAATTAATAGGAAAAGATGAATTTTTTTTTTCTATTATGTAGCTCTGGCGGTCCTGGAATTTGGTGTGTAGCTCAGGCTGGCCTCAAACTCACAGAGATCTGCCTGTCCCTGCCTCTGCTGCGGTCAGAGGTGTGAACTATCACGCCTGGCTCAAGATTCAATCTTAATAAGCTTTTGATAAAATAAAGTACACTATTTTTATTCAGTTAAAGCAGACATACTTCCAGGGGCCACCGCACCTGTGGACCTGTGTCTGTATCTCAGTGAGTGTTCAGTGGCCCTAGCTATTCAAACTGACCATCCCAGATGATCCAGATGTGTCTGTCCATGCTATAGCCAAGATCAGTCCTGATTATGACCCAATATAAAATCATACACTTACTTAAAAGCATGATGACTGTTTGTTTTGATAACTAGATTGTTTGGTAACTGACAGTATCGTGATGAACTGTCAAAAGGCTAGATGTGCCTGTGTTGGCGGTCAGGCTTTGGCAGGAAGAGTGACAGCTGCTTTTCCAAGGACTCAAAGGGCAGTCCCCTTGAGAATGGTCATCTACTCTAGAAGGCAGGTCTATATCTGCTTAGATGGAACTCTTTTTCTGAGAGGCCTTGACATTAATTAAAAATTTTAACACTTTTATTCTGCCTTTGGGTTACTTAAGGAGGAAACTTCTGCAAACATACTCTTTTAGAAGGGTGTGGGGAAGAGGGAAGGAGGGGGGCAGGGCGAATGGGACAGGGAGGGAGAACAGATAGATACTAGCCAGACGAAGCCGCTGCTTTCATCAAAGGTGCTGTGTTTGAGCTTTGATAGCCTGACCAGTCCCCAGTGCCAGGCCTTGTGTGTCTGCCAAGAGACATACTGGCCTTGATACGTTTTTTTTCTTTTCTTTCTTGTTTCATTTTGTTTTTGTTCTTACTCTATTCAGTCTGGAGACCTCCAGTTTAAAATTTCAGCAGTGGCCTTTAGCTTAATGCTCTCACTGGGGTTCTGCTGGGCACAAGCTAACCCCAGCTTGGTGGTTTATCAACCAGTACCTGCTTAGTATCGGTCTTGGATTCCGGTGTCAGTTCACTGTAGCGGAGGACACAAGAAACACAGATGGTTGTTGGAGCTGGTGTTTTCTTATTCAGGCATTGCTACATTTTCTGATGAGCTGACTTAAGTAGAAATTGGCTCTTTGAGAGAATGAAACAGTCTTAGAAATATCCAGTCCCCCTGTCCTTCCAAGGAGGGACATGTCCCCATGCCTCTCTGGACTATAAAAAGAAAGATTCTCAAGGTAGAAAGTGATGGTAAGCATGGTCCCATGGATTCAGGCTCAACACAGGAGACTGTTTAGTGAAACTAAAATAAAAGACCTCTGGCCCAGAGAGGGAGGAGAGGCCCGTGATCTTCCAGGTGTCTCTTCCATCTAAGGGTCTGTATAGAAGGTCACTTCCAGCCAGCATATACTGGTTTAAAGGATTGTGCCCCCCCCAACACACACACACACACACACACACACACACACACACACACACACAGAGAGAGAGAGAGAGAGAGAAACCAGAAACCAGATAACTAGACTCCCTTCATGTTTTCCTTCATAGCTCATTGACCCACCAAGTGTCAGGCTTTGGCCAGGGACTGGAGGTCCATAGAGAGGCCAGGACTTTGTCCTAAGGAGTTCATAGGTCATAAAGCAAAAGATACTGCTCTTGATCCATCTGATTTTCCCAGTGCCGTTCTCTCCATCTTTGTTGCTGGCCAACCTAACTTCCTACAAATTAGAAGCCCTTTGTGTCACTCAATCCTTCCGATCTCTGACCCTAACATCTGTCCAGGTATCACACAAACACACCCCAACATGGTATGGAGACAGTATTTAATAGGTAACTTTTCCCTATGGGCCTGCCTCTTCCGTGCTACCACTTAGGCTGTGGCATCCCAACCTTGGACCTGGATCCTAGGAAAGGTCAGGCCATACAACGAAGGACCATAGCAGAGGTGTCACCGGTTGGAGTGCGGAGCAAGTGGGGCTGTGAAAAAGGCCACGGGCAACAAAGGAGCTCTCAGAAGTGATGTTTGGAACAATAAGAACACAGAGAGGGAGGTGGGGGGGGGAGAGAGAGAGGGAGACAGACAGACAGACAGACAGACAGACAGACAGAGACAGGCAAAGGCCAAATAGTTGGCTTCTGTTCTGCTTACTTGCAGGGTGGGTACAGGAAATAACTGCTCTGATTGGAAGAGGGGGTGGAAATGTAAAGGCAGAAGGCTACCTGGAGTTGATGAGGCCAGAATAATAAAGGGTCCCAGGGATCAAGGACACAGCATAAGAGCTGAGGCCACCACACAAGCACTGTCACTGCAGGGAATATTGGGATGACAAAAAATTGCAGGAAAAAAACCAGTGGATATTATTACTATTATTATTATTATTATTATTATTATTATTATTATTATTATTTGTCTTATTAAAGAAGGTGGGAGTTAAAATTAGTATACAAACTGTGCTGAGGTTTTCATAAGGTGGGGGAGGGAAAGGCACATTCCAGCTGTGGCCCTGGCAGCTGAGAGGGGGAAGTGGGAAAGAAAGAAGGGAGAGTACCTGGCTTTGTTGGTAGATTTTCCTTGAGGGGCAGGGGAGATGGTGCTGGGTAGATATGAGACTGAAGACTTAATGTCTGGGGTGTGACAAGTTGGAGATGCACGTATGTCTCAGGGAATTTTTTTTTGTTTTTGTTTTTTGTTTTTTGTTTTTTGTTTTTTGTTTTCTTGAGACAGGGTTTCTCTATGTAGCCCTGGCTGTCCTGGAACTCACTCTGTAGACCAGGCTGGCCTCGAACTCAGAAATTCACCTGCCTCTGCCTCCCAAGTGCTGGAATCCCAAGTGCGCCAACACTGCCCGGTGGGACTTCCTTTTAATAATGTCAGCAGGGCTGCTTTATGCCTACTGGGACAAAAGTGTATGGGTATATTGAAAAGGCATGTATGCAAATGCCAGCCATTGGTGCCATTGTTACAGGGAGAGCGTCCGGCTCCATGACGGTATGTGATGCTATGTACTCAGCCCCATTTCCATCAATTCAAAAAAAGTCATCTAGACAGTAACATTGGCCTAGCAGTCACCTGGGTGCCTGACAAATTTTGGAGGCATAAGAAGGATGTCCAACGACAGATGTGAGACACAAAGAATCATGTTCATATTCTGAAACAACATACCACATTTAATTAGCAAAAACTGTGTAGGGAAAGACAAAGGCTTACACTGGAAGTCCAAAAACATTAATTAATTACAAAATAAAAATATAGGGTTCAGATTAACTGCTTGCCCTGAACAATATCCTAGGAGTTGGGTCACTGTGGCCTCAGAATGAGTCACTGGCATGTCACGGCTGTCAAAGAACATTACTGTGATTTTTAGGGGCAAATTGAAGCTCAGTATTCAGACCAAGGGAGGTTGTCACACGGGGCTGCCCAGATCACATATGGTGGATGGTTTTAACTCTGACCTCAGAAATGCAAGATGATTCCTTCACCCTGGAGCTTTCAGGCCTTTCTGCTGGGGAGACATGTTGATTTAATCTTTAAGGAATAGACCTTACCTTCTCTGGTATTGGTTACAAGGTAATTCTGGTGTCATGTGTTAACACGATGAGAATATTAAAACGTCCTCACTTGAGTCCCATCAACAGCTGGTGTTGCACACAGCAGCACCAGGAGTAAGCGTGCCGTGATAGAGAAGAGAGAGTCTCTTCTCATTTGTTTTGCAAGTTGATGTGGCAAAGATATCTCTGTAAACCAGTCCTCGTGCCAACAGCTGCATCCGTTCTGAAGTTTGCAAAGGCCAGTTCAGATAATGTTTCCTGGTACCATCATTATTTCTCAGTATAATTAATCTGAGTATCAGAAGAATAAAATAGAAAAAAAATACCTTGTTAGTCTGGGCACAGCTAATGTTTCCTGCAGGTTGTCATTACCTCCCTCACCAGGTCAGGATTTTGTTCTTTTGTTGAGAGAGGTGCTGTACAGTCCCAAGTTGACTTTGAACTCATGATTCTCCCCTCCCAGCCTCCCAAATGCTGGGATCACAAGTGTACATCCTCATAGGCAGCGCTGCCCTCTGTGAAACACCTGTTTCTCCTTATTTTCCCAGTCAACAGATGGAAATTATCCCTTGGTAAACTCTGTCCTCCAGGTTATCGCCCCAGTTAACGTCCTCCCTGGCATTTCAAAGATGCCCATAGATGGAGCTCAGTAGGAGCAGCCTGTCAAGTCACTTCAGAAGCATCTGGTCTGTGGTGTGGGGAGGGAGGCAATTCTTTGAACTTGGGATGGATATTCTATTGCTGGAGGAGCTGTCTGAGGCCATCACACCCCAGTCCCAGGCCTGTGGTGGCTCAGTGATCTAAGGAATATGCTCCTTCGTCCATGAACACTTTTATTGGATGTTCTCTTTCCCTTGGTGAACCCACTGAGTGTGGTGAAAGAGAAGGGTTGGGGTCTAGGTC
Source organism: Arvicanthis niloticus (assembly GCF_011762505.2). Classification (NCBI taxonomy): domain Eukaryota; kingdom Metazoa; phylum Chordata; class Mammalia; order Rodentia; family Muridae; genus Arvicanthis; species Arvicanthis niloticus. The sequence continues at coordinate 100,078,635 of NC_047661.1, forward strand.
TTCTGCACAGTGCAGGACACACACATACACACTCCTACAACAAACCAATATTTATTGAGCAGTCCTGCCCTAGAGACGAAAAGACGGGGGAGCACGGAGTCTGTGCTCCGTGTTTTCATAGTTCAGTAAGAGAGACAGGGCACACAGTGCACATTAAGTTATTCTTAAAGCTTCACGACTTGGGGCTGGAGGGATGGCTTAATAGCTCTCGCTGATCTTCTAGAGGACACAGGTTTGATTCCCAGCACCCACATGGTGTCATAGAACCATTTGTAACTCCTGTTCCAGGGAATCTGATGCTCACTTAAGACACCACAGAGCACTTGATGCTCTATGGGTACCAAGCTTGCACGCAGTGCGTATACATACATGAAGTGACGAACACTTACATACATGGAATAAATACATTTAAAAGATTAAAAAACTCATACTTCATGAGGAAAGTGAACTGAGATGTTACCAATTCTTTGAATTGTAGTTGTGACACGGCATAGGAAAAGACAGTCACAAAAGTGGGGACACATACTCTGCTGTGCTTGCAGACAGGAGCCTAGCAGAACTGTCATCACCCAGCAACTGATGGAAACAGATGCAGAGACCCACAGCCAAAGATTAGGTGGTACTTGGGGAGTCCTGCGGAAGAGGGGGAGGAAGGATTGTAGGAGCCAGAGGGGTCAAGGACACCACAAGAAAACTGACAGAATCAACTACCCTGGGTCCATAGGAGCCCACAGAGACTGAACCATCAGCCAAGGGAGCATGCATGGAGCTGACCTAAACTCTCCACATATATGTAGCTGTTGTGTAGCTTGGTCCTCATGCGAGACTCCTAATTGGGGAAGCAGGATTATCTCTGACTCTGTTGCCTGCCTTTGGGACTCTTTCTCTCCTCTGGGCTTCCTCTTCTCTCCTCAGTAGGAGAGGGTGCACCTAGTCCTGCGGCAACCTGATAAGCCAAGGCTGGTTGATAGCCATGGGAGGCCTCCCCTTTTCTGAAGAGAAAAGGAAGAGGAGTGGATGGGGTGAGGGAGAACTGGGAGGAAAGGAGGGAGAGGAAACTGGTCAGGATGTAAAGTAAATACATTAATTTAAAACAAGAAGATGGAGAAATAGGTTCAGAGAATTTGTTTTTATTGGAGTTGTAAAGAGATAAGGCCGGCAGGATGAACAGGAACTCGGGATCTCAGATAGCATCTAATAAAATAGAAAAGAAGACAATGGGCTTTTCTATACGTTAATCTCATCTAATTGAATGTTATAATGGAATATGCTATATGGTTACATGCAACGTACGATTCTATTACAGTGGAAGGAAGATTGGCAGGCTTATAGTCTGTTGCTGTCTCTTCCTTTCGCCCACCCTCTTCTTCCCAGGTGAGATTCTGAGAGGTCAGTGGAACGTCATGGTGGAGAACAAGAGACTCTAATTTCTGAGGTGCAGAGGCCAGCAGGTAGCCACTGGAAAGCAAGCTTTGTCCTAGTTGTTGGGTCTTTTCCCTGATTTTTGTGACATACCCTGGTGCAGGGGTTGGGTGGGAAAGTATTTGGTGGATCCCAGGTCTGAAGGATCCTTTTGGGGCCCACGAGTTTAGGTGAATAGACTCAGCCTACTGGCTACACTTAAGTCTTCTTGTATTACAATCTAACCCAGTGTTCTAGGAATGAGTTAATTTTTGTGATCAATAAACCACCCACAAGGCAAGGACTCTATCCTGGGTTTATAAACCTGGTTCCTGCCCTCAGGAAGTTTTAATTCTAAGATTTCATGTAGTACTTTAATGTGTAGATCCTTGCCCCCTACTTCCAAGATTTCCTTTGTGTTCTGTGCAGACAGTAATGTCGCACTTTCTTCATAATTGTCATAAAGTATTTGACCAATACCTCAAAGGGGAAAAGGTTATTATTGTCTCATGGCTTCAGACAGGGTCAGTCCACCAGGGTGGGGGAAGCATGACCCAGCACTCAGAACAGTGAGAGCCTGTGGCTCTTGTATTTTCACACCATGATGCCAAGGAGGTATGACCTTCAAAGGCTGCCTCTAGATACTATGTCTGCCAGCCAGGTCCCATCACTTAAAAGTTCCACAACCTCCCAGGATGCAAATCATGAGCCCGTGGCTGGACATTTCCCATTCATATCCTAACATCTTTTGTGAATTGTGACTGCTTGAGTCGCCCTTTGCCATGTCTTATACCTTTATTTCTTTTGCTTATTTAGCTATAGCCTCTAAGACCTGCAAGACAATGGCAGATGAAGCAGTAACTGGCAGTGTCTTTTCCTTGTTTCTGATTGGTTGATGGGATGATTGACGGATTAATGCTTCCCATACTTTATAAGTAAGACTGATGCTTCCTCATGGAAACTTTCCATCAGATATTTGTTGTTTAAATATCTTACCTCATGCAAAGATGATTTTTTAAAGTATATTCCCAATCAGTTGGATGCCCCAAATTATTCAGTACATGAATGTGGTAAGTTGTATCATTAGACCATCTCTTATTAAATTGACAATACCCCTGAAGCAAATCTAACTTGACTGTATTTTTTCATTCACTTGTGTCTTTGGTCTATCAATATTTTGCATACATTTTTTTCCTGTACAATGTGTTAAATTTAACATTTTTCCCCTTTACTGACTTTGCTTTTGCTATCAAAGTCATAGCATCTTCTTTGTCAAGTCCCTTGGGGAGTTTTTATAATTTTCAAAGAAGAAATCATTCAGTTTGGCAGAGCTGGCTACGTAGAAAAAGCTGTCTAGTCCAGAGAAATCTTGCTGGGAGGTATTGAGCCACTAATTCTGGGTTTCAGACGGTTGTGGGAGTGGGGTGTTCCCTTTCTTCTCGGGTCTGTTTTAGCACTCTGGTTTGCCCCCTGCACATTTGTTTGGTGTTCCTGAGCTGCTACACCGTGTTTATATTGTACTCCATTTCATTCCTGCAGTGTTCCTGCCGCCCTCACTCCCACTCTCTCCGTTAGGGGTCTGCTCCAGCGTCTCTGTGAGGAGCTAGGCTTGTTTGCTCTGTGTTTATTGGATCATTGTTTACTGTGTAGTTTCTGCTCAATCTTTATCTCCTTTGTTCTATTTTGTATTTATCCCGTTGCATCGACTTAAACCAAACCCCTAATTAATTCTCAGTCTGTCTTTCCAAAAACAGGCACTTAAGGGCACATACTTCCGAATGTCACGGTAACTGGGTCCTTGTACCACATCCTTTATTCTGAAACATGCCTTGTAGTATAATGTGTTTATACATGCCTCTTATTCTAGGATTCTCTATTATTCGTGACCTGAAAAAGGTGGATTTTGTTATTGCGTTATTTTGCATTTTTAAAAAGAAATATTCTAAGGCTGAGCATGGGACACTGGGTTTGAGAGGAAAAGGCAGGAGGATCTGAAAGTTCCAGCTTAGCCAGAGCTACATAGTGAGACCCTGTCTCAAAACACCCAAAGGAAGGAAGGAAGTAAATAAACAAATAAGTTCCACCCCTGTTCATGTAGGAGGCTAATTTTAAATACCTTTAGATTACATCATCGAACAACAGGAAACAATGCCTGCACTTGTCCTGAGCCTTCAAGTACCAGCACTGGTCACCTTCTTCTGGACATTTATATCGTTATTGATCCATGTGTTTTAGGAGTTTTTATTTGTAAAAACTATGTGAAAATAATACATGTTGCAAACAAGTTCACCACTTTTGTGTAATATTACATTTTTTTAACTAACATTGAAAACTTAAGAACTGTACATGTTAATTGAATAATGTGATTTTTTTTTATATACATGTATACATACATCGTATGATGATTGAATCAGATTAAATACTCTGGTCTGGGAAAATGGCTTTGTGGCTAAGATGCTTGCTCTGCAAGCTCTCGGACCTAAGTTTGAATCCCCAGCATCCATGTAGGCAAAGCCAGGTATGGATGTAGTCCATGGAACCACAGTATTGGGAAGGCAAAGACAGGCGGATTATGGGAGCTCAAGTTCCTGCTAGCCAGCCAAGTGAAAAGGGAGAGTTTCAAGTTCAGTGAGAGCTAATGCTAGAGGAATAATGTGTATCACACTAAAGACACCAACAGCTTCTTCCACAGGTATACACACCTGCACACACATCCACACACATGCACACACATGCTGTCTTAGTTAGGGTTTTACTGTTGTGAACAGACATTATGACCACGGCAACTCTTATAAGAACAGCATTTAATTGGGGCTGGCTTACAGGTTCAGAGGTTCAGTCCATTATTACCAAGGTGGGAGCATGGCAGCATCCAGGCAGGCATGGGGCAGGAGGAGCTGAGAGTTCTACATCTTCATCTGAAGGCTGCTAGCAGAATACTCACTTTCAGGCCGAGAGGATGAGGGTCTTAAAGCCCACACCCACAGTGACACACCTATTCCAACAAGGCCACACCTAATTGTGCCACTTCCTGGGCCTAGCATATACAAACCATCACACATGCATACACATGCATACAGCACACACACAAACCATGTTAAATGTTATCTCTACATTACCTTACAGTGAGAGTCTAAGGATTTAGAGTCTAACCCTTTGAGCTTTCTGAAAGACAAAGCAGGTTAGTTATCTGCACTTTCCTCATGGACCTTGCTGCTGTTCTCATTTGTGATTTAGTATTTCCTCCTCAGCCTGTGTGCATCCTCTGCTCCAGGCTACTCGCCCAGCCTCTGCGAGCCATCCATCGCTCTGCTCTCCCCACACAGGGCCCTTTTTTGATTCTCTGAGAGGTCAGATGTAGTACGTATCTTTCTGTGGCTGATTTAATTCTTCTTAGCCATGGCTATGTGCGCCTGTCCATTAGTGCCTCTGCAATGTCGTGCAGCCATTTTCCCGGATTCTCTTCATCTTACAGTATGGATGCTGCGTACTCTTAACTCTCCCTACTGTCTTCCCCATCAGAATGATAGCATGGTTCTACTCGCTGTCTCTCTGAATCTCCTACCCTCGGTACCTCCTGTAAGTACCATCATACAGGACTTGACCTCCTGTTACTGGCTCATTTCACACAGCATAATGTGTTCAAGGTTTAGGCACGCTGTAGCGTATCTCAGAAATGCCTTCTTAAAGACTCAGTTATATTCCATTGGTCGTGCATGCCAGGCTTCGCTGGCCTTGTCACTCACTGGTACTTAGGAACATGGCCACATTTTGGGCTTTGTGAGTGATGCTCCTATGAGCTTGGTGCACAAGAGGTATTAACTGCTTTATATGGTAATTGAGTGGGCCTTCTAGGCCCTGTCATAGTGTCACATAATGCCACCCAATGTCACTTCAGTAACAGGATCCCTCATTTAGATCTGTTCTCAAGCCTCATCTGGCTCATATCTATATTTTAAAGTAAACCAAATCGGGACCATCATTCTGTCCTCAAAAATCCCTTCATGGGAATACCCAGATTTGTGCTCGATTGACTCAGTAGAGGGCAGGGCTCCTGGTGGGAGGGGTGGGTGTCCTTAGGGGTGAGATTGTTGAGCTTCCTGACATTGTTACAAACAGATTTGTAGGCCCATGGGTATAAAGGGTTTTTGTTAGGAGCCATGCTGCATTTGCTGAAGTAGCTATACGCTCGCCATTATAAGATGGCGCTGGCTTCCTGTTCCTGGTTCTTCTTGGCCTTGGTGTCTGCAGCTGTGCGCACTCGTAGGCGTGAATTTTCCTGCTGAAAATACTATCAGTGGATATGTAAATGAGACCCCAGTCTGTAAGCCAATGAGGACAGATCATGTCTCTTTGATAGTATATAAGTCAGAACATTCTGGGGTTTGGGGTCCTTCCTTTGTTCTCCATCTTGCATCCTTCTAACTAAAAGAGCTGTAACAATAAAAGACGCTGTCAGAAGAATCTTGAGTGTGATGTGCTCCTTATCGGCGAGGTAGCATGTCGCAGGTTTTGCTTTGACGTAGAACAGTCCCAGGATGCTGAGTGGGGAAGGATCTCTGCTGCTGTGTGGTGAGGAGGTTGCCTAGCACTGGGGAAGCTAGCGAGGTCACTGCTGGAGCCCAACAAGAAGGTGCTGGTGACCTAGACAGGAGGCCTGCTAACTCTTGAACAGCTTGTAGTTTCCCCAGACAGACTGTGTCAGCTCACGCCCTGGGCTTTGTACACACATGTCCTCTTGCCTGGAACATTTCTCATGTGGGTGACTTCTTCATCAAACTTCTCAGGCCTCAAATACAGCCTGTGCACTATTGGAAGGTTCTGCAGGGCATCCCCCCCACTCCGCCCCCCATTCTCACCTACTGAAGCCAAGCTGGGCCTCTCGCTTGCTCTGTCCTTCCTGTTTGCCAGAGACCTCCCTGGAAGTGAGGGTTTTGTGTGCATTCCTTTGTGTGTGGCACACGGTAGGAAGATGCTCAGGGACATTTGTGGGGTCCATTCACTGTCGCGTGGGGGACGCTGAGCATGAGGCAGGCGTGACAATCCTTTTGGGGGTTGGCCATGTGTGGTGGGGGAGGGGAGAATGCATCCACATGGATATATACAGTGAACAACTGCCAGCTCTGAGATTCTGGGTCCATGTGGAGTTATCCCGGTCTGGAAAGGTTTGGTCTGATTACGCACATTCTTCTCTCATATAAAATAACTATCCTAATAGAGGTGACTCATTTTGTTGTTACATCTCAAAAGATACCTGTTTGGTGACACTGTTAGCCACTAATTATATATCTTTTTTTTTTTTTTTTTTTTTTTAAAGAAGCTCAGTCTTTAAGACATTTTGTAATTGGGCAGATCTTGGTGAGTTCAAGGCTAGACTGGTCTACATAGCAAGTTATAGGCCAGCCAAGGCTACATAGTGACACCCTAGCTCAAAACAGACATTTTGTGACTTAGAACAGACAGGCAGCTTCTCTATTTGTATTCTAGCTACTCAAGAAAAGGGTGGGTGGGGGGCCCTTGCAGTGAAATACTCCTTAAGAGTGTAACTGAAAATATTGAACACTTGGATCAAGTGTCCTTTTAAGGGGAAGGAAATGATCAATCTGTGTCTAATGAGAAAGTGAATTGTAAGTGTATCATTTCTGTGACTCAGACATTCCGGAAGTTGAAACTTTAAAAGCGAGATGCTTCTTAAATGACTTAGCTGAGTGGGCAGTGGTGTTATCTGCAATTTAATCAACTTAAAAATAAAATAACACCAGGGTCTGGTTTCACCCTGCTGCCTTCCCTGCTGACCTCCTGGTGTGCCAGCCTGCCCACCCACCAGGCGGGGCTGCAGTGCCTGCTAGACTCCCCATCTGTAATCAGAGCCGCATCGTGAACCTACAGAGCAGGGATTCTTGATTAGCATAAGCCAAAAATACTGTTTTTACCCCTGCCCTTCATTTATATTGCCTGGACCTTCTGTTTGTTTTCTAGTGATCTCTCTTGGAGAATATAAGTCTGTGATTTGAGACTTCTTGCTGCAGTCTTATGTGAATACTTGAAGATTCTGTTTCAAGTTAGAGGCAGGTCTCTAAGGCTAACTGCCTATCTGGCCCACTGGGGAGGGCGTTTGTGTAGGAGAATATTTGTTCCTTTCTGGTGAGCTGAGTTCAAGTGGTTGGCTGAGAAAGGAAAAGACACACAGTCTTCTGTGTGTAAATAAGTATCTTTAAAAATTGTTTTAATTTGCTTTGGAGTGTTGTTTTTAAAGTATTCTCATGGTGGCAAGGGGTTTGAACCCAGTGTCTCGGACATATTGCCACTGAGCTATAGTCCCAGCCCTAACCAGTTTGGTTTTCTGTCTCTGTCCTTAACCTTTTCCTATCCCATCTAGGCCTAGCTAGGAGACTGGTTAGGAAATCTTGATGCTTGAACTGCTGGGCCTCTCTCCCAGTACAGAATGTAAGGCCTTGCTGGGTTCATTTGAGGATGTGGCCAAGGGGACTTTGGTTGTATTCACTCTTTGCTCTCAAGAGTTTTCAGAGGAAGAAGACAGAGTAATCTGAGAGACTGCCAGATCCTGCCACCCCCTCTGGAAGATCCTCCAAGCAACTAACCAGGCTTTACTTTCCAACCTACTCCCTGGTGCCTTCCAATCCTTCCCTGAGGAGAAGCGTGAGCTGGGGACCTGTGCTGCTGGCTTCCAAGTGTCAACTCACAGCCAAGTTGACAAGGACTTGAGAGACTTGCTCTGATTTCCTGAACACCAAGCGTCCTCTCATCTCCAGCCTCACCTTTTGTAGGAGAATCAGGAAAGCAAGCCAGGGTATCACTCAATTCTGACACATGCTTCTCTTGGCCTCCACTGTCCAGACAGCTGCACGACTGACTCTTGGAGACACTGCCTTTGGAGTGGGGGCTATACACAGGCACTCCAATAGATGCCATTTGATAGTCTTATCAGTTAGAGTTTCAAGCAACCCCACCTCCTCCTCTTCCTCCTCTCCTGCCTCCATCTGGTGCTCTCTGTTATCTGTAAGCTGGGAAATATGTTTAAGTATTACTCTTTCTTTCTTTCTTTCTTTCTTTCTTTCTTTCTTTCTTTCTTTCCTTTCTTCTTTCTTTCTTCCTTCTTTCTTTCTTTCTTTCTTTCTTTCTTTCTTTCTTTCTTTGAGACAAGGTTTCATTGCTGCTCCGTGTAGATGAGGTTAGCCTCAAATTCTCAGAGATCTGCTTGCCTCTGCCTCTCAGAATGCTGAGGGTGTGAAAGAAATATTTTAGCACAAGATAAATGCTTAGTTTTATTATTTATTTATTTATTTATTTATTTATTTATTTATTTATTTATTTATAAAGAGTTGTCTATTTTATGTATATGCATACACTGTTGTCTCTAGGCAAACCAGAAGAGGGCACTGGATTTCATTACAGATGGTTGCTGGGAATTGAACTCAGGACCTCTGGAAGAGCAGTCAGTGCTCTTAACCGCTGAGCCATCTCTCCAGCCTGCTTTGTTGTTTTATAAAAAGACAGTTCCCAGCCTCATGCCCTTGCTTTTCTGCCTGGAGGAGAACTGCCCAGCCCTCAACTCTGACAAACGACCACCACCCTTCCTCCACGTGTCTTGGGAAGGTGTCTCTTCCCCTGCCTCCATTTTAAGATGGTCTTGATGATTAAAAGCTCTTTCTTAAGGGAGCTGACATTTTCCTTATTTAAACAGAATACTTGTGCTTTCTTGCATAGAGACCTTGAGATGGGGGGCGGGGGGACACTCTGTGTTCAAGCCCATTCTTTACAGGCTAAATATCTCAATGGTCGAGGCCTTCTCTTTCCTCAGTGCTGGCTTTTCTGGCTGGCCTCCATGGGCCAGTATTCCAATCATTACTGTCATATCACCTCCAGAGTATTAGTGAATATTCCAGACATGTTCTGACAAGCAGCCCCTACCTCCCTTTAGTCTGGTGTTTAACCTGTCAACATAGCCGAGGGTCCCTCCAGATCCTCAGCCTCATCTCTTTACCTCATGATGTAAATATGATCATCTAAACCTGATGGCCAGTCATAGCGTTTCCGTCTTTTCCACCATCTGTTTATGTAAGTACGGTTTTTAAAATTAGAAGTTAAAATTGTATCCATTCATTTTATTTGGTTGTCTTTTTATCTTTTAATTAAACTATTTGTAGGACAGGGGATTTTATCTTTCACTTAAACTATTCATGGGGAAGACAGATAGTTAATGTTATCTGACCATTGCTCACATTCACACTGTATATGACTTCATGAATCAGGCACTGTTTAAAATATTTTGATAAATTAACTTTAATCCCTATTTGCTCTTCACAGTTCCTACGATCTAGGAACTATTACCATTTCCACATTACAGATGAGAAAGCTGAGACGTGGATTTGTTCACGTGGCAAACTGGGCCCAGGTTCTCACAGTTCATAGCTTGTGAGTCCCATGAACTAGCCCTGCTGGGGTTCCTTCATGCCCCATTGACCGCTGCGCTGGCATGCCACCGTGTCAGCGTGACTAGCATGGTGGCTGGGCTGGAGTGCTTCAGCAGGCTCTAGGTGATCAGGGCTTGCCTTGGTTTTAACGGGATGCTGTTGGTTAAGTCTGAAGCTAAACTACTGTACTGATTTCCTGTAGGTTGTTTTGTCATAGCGATAGCATGCTCTCTCAGTTCCCTTGCTGAAATCCACGTATAACTTAACGATTGCATTCTCAGACCAGCTTAGTCAGTTAGTATATCACACAGGGAAATACAGCCATGTGCTGTGATTGGCGCTCTCTTTTTAGATGGAACTTACTGTTATCTAGAATCTGTCCTTCACACCGTATCTGGCTATAAAATTCCTTTCTTTCTCCACTTGGCACTGAAACATTCTTTTCTCACCCCACTTATGTTGATATTCACAGCATCTCAAACCTCAAATCCCCTTGGGAAAAGGTGTGCTTAACCAGTTTTTCCTCTACCAGGTGCTGTGCCCCTGTGGCTCCTGAGCCAGTGCCAGCTGCAGTGTCCTCAAAGAAATGTGGTCACCTAGGTGCTGGGTCATCTGTGCTTTCCTTCAGCCCAGCCTCAGTTAGAACACCTCTTTAGTATGGCAGGGAGAATGTTGAGTGGACACCTAGAACACGGTGCAGCAGTGGTGTGAGACAGGAGGCCAGGCTTATCTAGGGCCTCTTCTTGGAGGAAGGACTCAGGCAGAGAAGGTTCTCAGCTGAGCCATGCCTGGGAAGAGCAAGTCTTGGCCAGAGTAACAACTAACTGTCTCAGGAAGGGGTTCCTGAAGTAATTTGGGTTTTTTAAAAATCTGCCTCTAGGACACTGACTGGAACACCAGAGAGATTGTGATGAATTAGGAATTTTACTGGTGTGAAGGAAATCAAAGCAAGCACTCACAGATTATGTCAGAGAGGAGAGGAAATCAAACCTCCAGCCAGTTCAGCCAGCTCAGGGGAAATAGCTCATATATTCCCTTTCTTCACCTCCTCTACTTGAAGCCTTCGTTGTTGAAGAATAGCCTTTGAGATTCTGTACGTTAAGGCTCCCGGAAGAGCATAGCTCTTCAGTCTTTACTGTAGACCGTCCACCTGTCAAGAGCAGCTTTTATGAACACACTGAAGGAATCTCGTCACACTGGAGCACCCCATCCCTGTTCTTACTCTTGTTCATAGACTTGAATTCTGAACCTCAAAAGCCTTCACTTTAGTGCAGACGTTTGCAGGGAATGGCTCTCCG